>NC_134688.1:363982277-364286444 GCF_050947455.1 Rhinoderma darwinii
CTGGCTTGCTTCTGTCTCCGTGTCCGCTCGGGTGTACTCACTTCGTCCTGGTCCTGACTGTTCGTTCGCCGCCCCGTTTCCTCGTGGTGTTCCGTGGCTACTGCCCCTTCCCTTGCGTGTTCCCTGTTTGTCTTCCTGGTCACTTAGCCAGCGTAGGGACCGCCGCCCAGTTGTACCTCGTCGCCTAGGGCGGGTCGTTGCAAGTAGGCAGGGACAGGGCGGTGGGTAGATTAGGGCTCACTTTCCCTTCACCTCCTTCCTGCCATTACATAATTACAAGCCCTTACCTAGTCTACCATTTCTCCTACGCTGACGCTATCATGGACCCCCTTGAGACCCTGACCCAGCAGATGCAGGGCCTCTCCCTACAGGTCCAGGCCCTGGCCCAAAGGGTCAATCAGGGTGACGCTGCTTTAGTAGTACCCCTCACCTCACCTCACCTCTAGAACCCGACCTCAAGTTACCTGACCGGTTTTCAGGGGACCGTAAGACGTTTCTCTCCTTCCGGGAGAGTTGCAGACTGTATTTCCGCCTAAAGCCCCACTCCTCAGGTTCCGAGAACCAGCGGGTGGGTATCATCATATCCCGACTCCAGGAAGGGCCCCAAGAGTGGGCCTTCTCCTTGGCTCCTGACGCCCCTGAACTTTCCTCTGTTGATCGTTTTTTCTCTGCCCTCGGACTCATTTACGACGAGACTGACAGGACTGCTTTAGCCGAGAGTCAGCTGGTGACCTTACGTCAGGGTAGAAGACCGGTTGAGGAATACTGTTCTGATTTTAGGAAGTGGTGCGTAGCTTCTCAGTGGAACGATCCGGCCCTAAGGTGCCAGTTTAGGTTAGGATTATCTGACGCCCTGAAGGATCTGCTGGTTAGCTACCCCTCGCCTGACTCCCTTGACCAGGTTATGGCCCTAGCAGTACGACTTGACCGACGTCTCAGGGAACGTCAGCTAGAACGCTTCAGTGTGCTCCCCTCTGACTTTTCTGCGATTCCCCCCGAGGTCCCGTCTCCTCCCCCCTCCACGGAGGACTCGGAGGTACCTATGCAACTCGGGGCCTCCATGTCCCCTCGACAACGTAAGGAGTTTCGCAGAATGAATGGTCTTTGCTTCTACTGTGGGGACGACAAGCATCTACTGAACACCTGTCCCAGGCGCAAGAATAAGAAGCCGGAAAACTTCCGCGCCTAAGTGATCATCGGGGAGGTCACTTGGGCGCACAGGTATTTCCCGTTAATGTGAAACGCAATAAAATTTTGCTTCCCTTTCAGGTCTCGTTTGCTGGCCGGTCTGCCACGGGCAGTGCTTTCGTGGATTCTGGCTCATCTGCTAATATCATGTCTGTGGAATTTGCTATGTCTCTAAATATGCCTTGTATTGATTTACCTTATCCTATCCCTGTAGTAGGAATCGACTCAACACCCCTTGCTAATGGTTATTTTACTCAGCATACTCCTGTTTTTGAACTCCTGGTTGGCTCCATGCATTTGGAGCAGTGCTCTGTACTGGTGATGCAGGGATTATCGTCTGATCTGGTTTTAGGCCTTCCCTGGTTGCAGTTGCATAATCCCACATTTGATTGGAATACTGGGGATCTCACCAAATGGGGTAATGAATGTCTGATGTCATGTCTTTCTGTTAACTCTATTTCTCCCCGGGAGGAGGTAAACACGCTTCCTGAGTTTGTTCAGGACTTCGCTGATGTGTTTTCTAAGGAGGCCTCCGAGGTGTTGCCCCCCATAGAGATTACGATTGCGCTATCGATTTGGTGCCTGGTGCCAAGCTTCCTAAGGGTAGGATATTTAATCTTTCATGTCCTGAACGTGAAGCGATGAGGGTGTATATCCAAGAATGCCTGGCCAAGGGTTTCATTCGCCCCTCGACTTCTCCTGTAGGTGCTGGCTTCTTCTTCGTGGGGAAGAAGGATGGTGGTCTTAGGCCGTGCATTGATTATCGTAACCTGAATAAGGTCACCGTAAGGAACCAGTACCCACTTCCTTTGATTCCGGATCTTTTTAATCAGGTTCAGGGAGCCCAATGGTTTTCTAAGTTCGATCTACGGGGGGCATATAACCTTATCCGCATCAAAGAGGGGGATGAGTGGAAAACTGCGTTCAACACACCCGAGGGTCATTTCGAATACCTGGTCATGCCCTTTGGGTTGTGTAATGCCCCTGCTGTCTTCCAGAATTTTATTAATGAAATCCTGAGAGAGTACCTGGGTAATTTTCTTGTTGTGTACCTTGATGACATACTGGTGTTTTCCAAGGACTGGTCCTCCCACGTGGAGCATGTCAGGAAGGTGCTCCAGGTCCTTCGGGAGAATAATCTGTTTGCTAAGAATGAAAAATGTGTCTTTGGGGTACAGGAGATACCATTTTTAGGGCAAATCCTCACTCCTCATGAATTCCGCATGGACCCTGCCAAGGTTCAAGCTGTGGCGGAATGGGTCCAACCTGCCTCCCTTAAGGCGTTACAGTGTTTTTTAGGGTTCGCCAACTATTACAGGAGATTTATTGCCAACTTCTCGGTCGTCGCTAAGCCTCTTACGGACCTTACCCGCAAGGGTGCCGATGTCCTCCATTGGCCCCCTGAGGCCGTCCAGGCCTTTGAGACTCTCAAGAAGTGCTTTATCTCGGCCCCCGTGCTGATTCAGCCCAACCAAGAGGAGCCATTTATTGTGGAGGTTGACGCTTCCGAGGTGGGAGTGGGGGCCGTCCTGTCCCAGGGTACCATCTCCCTCACCCATCTCCGCCCCTGTGCTTACTTCTCTAGGAAGTTTTCGCCCACGGAGAGTAACTATGATATTGGCAACCGCGAACTTCTAGCCATTAAATGGGCTTTTGAGGAGTGGCGGCACTTCCTGGAGGGGGCCAGACACCAGGTAACGGTCCTTACGGATCACAAGAATCTGGTTTTCCTAGAATCGGCCCGGAGGCTTAATCCTAGACAAGCTCGGTGGGCACTATTCTTTACCAGATTTAATTTCTTGGTTACCTATAGGGCTGGGTCCAAGAATATTAAGGCTGACGCTCTGTCACGTAGTTTCATGGCCAATCCTCCTTCCGAGAAGGATCCCGCTTGTATTTTACCCCCTGGTATAATCGTCTCTGCCACGGATTCTGATTTAGCTTCTGATATCGCGGCTGATCAGGGTGCAGCTCCCGGGAACGTCCCTGGGGACAAACTGTTTGTTCCCCTGCAATACCGGCTGAGGGTACTCAGGGAAAACCATGACTCCGCTCTATCCGGTCATCCTGGCATCTTGGGCACCAAACACCTCATTACCAGAAACTATTGGTGGCCTGGGTTGCCTAAAGATGTTAGGGCTTACGTCGCCGCTTGTGAGGTTTGCGCTAGGTCCAAAACCCCTAGGTCCCGACCTGCGGGCCTACTACGTTCCTTGCCCATTCCCCAGAGACCTTGGACCCATATCTCCATGGATTTTATCACCGATTTGCCTCCATCTCAGGGCAAGTCGGTGGTGTGGGTGGTAGTCGACCGCTTCAGCAAAATGTGCCACTTTGTGCCCCTTAAGAAACTACCTAACGCCAAGACGTTAGCTTCTTTGTTTGTGAAACACATCCTGCGTCTCCATGGGGACCCAGTCAATATCGTTTCTGACAGAGGGGTACAATTTGTTTCCTTATTTTGGAGAGCTTTTTGTAAAAAGTTGGAGATTGATCTGTCCTTCTCCTCCGCCTTCCATCCCGAAACCAATGGCCAAACGGAAAGGACCAACCAATCCCTGGAACAATATTTAAGGTGTTTCATCTCTGACTGTCAATTCGATTGGGTCTCATTCCTTCCCCTTGCTGAATTTTCCCTGAATAACCGGGTCAGTAACTCGTCAGGGGTCTCCCCGTTTTTCTGTAATTTCGGGTTTAACCCTAGGTTCTCCTCCGTCTCCCCTGGTTGTTCCAATAATCCTGAGGTAGAGGAGGTTCATCGGGAACTGTGCACTGTCTGGGCCCAGGTTCAGAAGAACCTAGAGGCGTCCCAGAGCGCACAAAAGATTCAGGCGGATAGTAGACGTTCTGCTAACCCCCGGTTTGTCGTCGGGGATTTGGTCTGGTTGTCGTCCAGGAACTTGCGCCTTAAGGTCCCGTCCAGGAAGTTTGCTCCCCGATTTATTGGACCTTATAAGATCATTGAAGTCCTCAACCCTGTATCCTTCCGTCTGGAGCTCCCCCCATCCTTTCGCATACATGACGTCTTCCATGCCTCCCTCCTTAAACGCTGCTCCCCGTCCTGGTCCCCCTCGAGGATACCTCCTGTTCCCGTTCTCACCCCTGAGGGGGTGGAATTCGAGGTGGCCAAGATTATGGACAGTAGGATGGTCCAGGGCTCCCTCCAGTACCTGGTCCATTGGAGAGGATACGGGCCGGAGGAGAGGACTTGGGTACCTGCCCGTGATGTTCACGCTGGGGTATTGATCAGGAGGTTCCACCTCCTCTTCCCCACTAAGCCGGGTCCCCTTAGTAAGGGTCCGGTGGCCCCTCATAAAAGGGGGAGTACTGTTAGGGATCTGCCAGGTACTTCATCTAGCTACACTCCTGGGATTAATCAATCCACACCTGAGGCCAGACCTGTTCGACTGACACCTTCTCCCACCAACCAGGGTGGCAGGCTCAGGAGTGGGAGAGCCTATCGCGGCCTGGTCTCTCGGAGTTAGCTCCGCCCCCTGCCCTTTATTACCTGCCCTGTGCTCTCCCTCAGTGCTTGTAATTCTTTTGGATTCCTGGCCCCACTGCTGCTTGCTCCAGCCTGCTTCTGCCGTGCTTCTGCCTTGCTGCAGTTCTGCTTGACCTGCTTTGCTTGCCCTGGCTTGCTTCTGTCTCCGTGTCCGCTCGGGTGTACTCACTTCGTCCTGGTCCTGACTGTTCGTTCGCCGCCCCGTTTCCTCGTGGTGTTCCGTGGCTACTGCCCCTTCCCTTGCGTGTTCCCTGTTTGTCTTCCTGTGCACTTAGCCAGCGTAGGGACCGCCGCCCAGTTGTACCTCGTCGCCTAGGGCGGGTCGTTGCAAGTAGGCAGGGACAGGGCGGTGGGTAGATTAGGGCTCACTTTCCCTTCACCTCCTTCCTGCCATTACAGGTATACTAATGTATACCAGCCCAAAAAACGCCAAAAGGACAAGGTCAGGCTTATAGAGCCTATGGACACTTTTAGCGCGTACATGAAGCTTTTCCGGCCTATACGCTAAACTGACATCACGGATATGTGAACAGGTCTAACCAGTCAGTATGTTTCTGAAATGTAGGATGAAAATGTTTCCTTTGGTTTTTGCCAGGGCTGCCCCACTTTCCTCACCAATATTTGTATTTTCCATCCATTAAGAAAATATTTTTGTCTACTGAAGGGAACCCAACATATATTGATGCATAAATTGGCACAGTTTGACAATTACATCATACGTTTAGGAACATTTTCTACCACTTTCATCTATCCTCAATTCCATATTATTGATCTTTTTAGAAAAGCTTCATATTATAAAATCAATAAAAGCTAATTCTCCATGTAGCCATCACAGATTCCCTACTGGATTGAAAACTCAATGTTGTACTTAGGAATCAGTCTCTGTTCCACATTAAACAACCTTTATGCTTCATACTTCAAAATTCTTGTAAACACCACAAAATTAGAGCCAACTGGACTACCCAATTTGAAGTCTCAGCAATGGGAAAAATACATTTGTAGTGCCAACATATTCCGTAGCTTTGTGCCATGTACTTTAGATCAATATCCATAATTTTAATGCAAACCATGTGAAATAAAATAAAGTGATACATCCATTCATTTTGGCAAATAAACAACCTTATGCATCATTTAACCTTCTGACCAGGCATAGGATAGCTGGAGGTACATACAGCAGCACTACCAGACAAGCTGCAAACTGGTGATCTACATCAGCAGACACACATACAATTTCCTCAAGTACCTAAACACAATTTTAGAGCAGTTCTACTCACTCACCAATTCAAACCCAACCTGACAACTATGGTCTGTTATTTAGTCCAGAGTTAACTCTACTGTTTTTAAGTGCTTAACGACCAGGCTTATTTCGGCCTTAATTAAAGGGGTTTCCCCAAGAGGGACAACAGGTATATGTCATAAATGTCAGAAAAATGCAGGTCCCACCACTGGGACCCGCGCCTATCTCTAGAACGGGGACCCCTAAACCCTGTTCTAGCTTTTTGTGTTCACGCTAACTCCCTGCCACTTCCTGATTACATGGTCGGCAGTTACGGAAACAGCATAAATCGCTAAGCTACGCTGTTTCCGGAACTACCATTCAGTTCTATGGAGCTTATGGAAACAGCGTAGATCATCAAGTTATGCTGTTTTCTCCTTCATGGTCGGAAATCAGCCGGAACACAAAGAGGTAAGCCCCGTTCTAGAGATAGGTGCTGGTCCTGTGCATATGTCTTAAATGTCCCTCGTGGGAAATGTTCCTAGTGGGAAAACCCCTTTAATGACCAAGCATTCTTTTTAGTTGCCCCCAGCATTACAAGAGTCATTACTTTTTTTATTTTTACTTCGACAGCTTGTTTTTTTGTGGGACGAGTTCTATTTTTTAAGTGCACCATTTTTGGGTTCATATATTTATATTTATTAACTTTCATAATTTTTTTTGGAGGGAATTGAAAAAAAAACCTGCTATTCCAGCATTGTTTTTAGATTTTAAATTTACGCCGTTCACCATATGTTGTAAATAACATGTTACCCTTTATTCTATGGGTTCGGTAAGATTATGACGATACCAAATATGTATAGATTTTCAATGTTCTACTACGTTTGCACAATAAAAACACTTTTACACAAAAATAATTTGTATTCACATCGCAGCATTCCAAGAGGCATATAACTTTTGTATTTTTCCATAAGTAGGCTTGTTTTTTGCGGAACGAGATGACGTTTTCATTGACACTATTTTGGGGTACAGGGGACATATTGATTAACTTTTTTCTTACTTTTTTGGGAGAATGAAAAAAAAGCTATTTTGTCGTTTTTGCGGGTTTTTTTGTACGGCGTTCACCCTGCAGTTTATGATCGCAGAGATACCATATATATATATTATTTATTTTTATGCTTCTAGTAAATAAAACCACTTTTTATGGAACTTTATTTAACTGTTTTGATTTTTTTCTTTTAGTCCCACTAGGGGACTTCACTTTGCGATATTTTGATCGCTGATATACAGGCAATCTATTAGGCCATTCCTCTGGTACGGCCTAATAGGCATATAGCCCAAGCAGGCCTGGGGGCCTGTGTTAGGCCCACGGCTGTCCTCACACCCTGTCGGCAGCCCACGATTGCATTCTCGGGTCGTAGAAGGGTGCCCCCTCTCCCTGTCAAACTACTTAAATGTCGCAGTTGCTATTGACCGCAGTATTTAAGGGGTTAAATGGTCGGGATTAGAGATTTCTCTAATACTAGCCATTGCAGCAGATGCCTGGCTGTCAGCAACAGCCGGGCTCCCGTAGAGAACGTGCGGACACAACTTCTGTACCAGCAAGATCACAGTCCTGTATATGCACTGAATGCGCCAATGGTTGCCTTTCTATGCCGTGCATGTATGTGATCATGCATTAAGGTGTTAAGGATGTGACCTATTTTGGGTATTGAAGGTTATGTGTTTTTTTATTCATTGAAGTACTATGAGAGGTTTGTTTTGTGGGACTAGTTGAAGTTTTCTTTTGCACCATTTTGGGGTACATAAAATGTATTGTTTGACTTTCATAATTATTTTTCTCATCCACATGTCGCAGATTTTTTCTGCACAAAAATTGACCTGCGGTGCGTGTTTGAAAATACATCTTTATCTTGCGGTTACAAATTTTTTTTAAAAATCTGCAGCATAAAACCTGCACCTATTTCCGCATCAAAATGTAAAAACCACACCAAAAAACACACTATTAGGCCCCATGCACACGACCACAAAAAACCTCCGTCTTTGCGGACCGCAATTGCGGTCCGCAAAAACGGAGCCATTCACTTTCATTGAACACTGACACCTTTCCGTAGCACTACGGAAGGGTGTCAGTGCCGTGGAAATGTTCCGGGAATTATGGAACATGTCCGTTCTTTCGCATTTTGCGGGCCGTGCTCCCATACTTTGTATGGGAGCACGGCCCGAAAATGCGGCTGTCAGTCAGTCAGCGGCCGGCCGTGCCCGCAATCGCGGGCCGTGATTGCGGGCACGGTCGTGTGCATGGGGCCTTAGGTGCAGATTTTACCTGCGGAATTACCTGCAGTTTTTATGTGGATTTAGTGCACCAAATTCCTCAATGTGTGCGTGTAGTCTTACAGAATTTGCTAGGGATTTACAGCAAGTTAACCTTTTACATTGTAAAGGATGAAATATGTTACAAGTCTGCAAAATAATAGGCATGCAGCTGATTTAAAAATCAGCAGCATGTCCTAAATTCCATGCAGATTTTTTTTCTGCTGCATGTGCATATGGTTTTGAAAACCCCATTCACATGAGTTAGGGCTTATTCAGACTAACGTGTTAATCGTCCGTGTGAAGGATGTTTTTTTTAATGGCCGTCACACGGCTGCATGTATTTCTATGGGGCTATACACACCGTCATTGTATAAAAATAGGCCAGAGTTGAGTATATTGAGGAATTAGTGAAAACGGGTACCGCATGGGTGCAAATCGGCAGTGAAAAACGGCTGATATTCACGGCTGATTTCACACAGGTTCGTCTGAATATAGCCTTACATTGTAATTTGTAGTGAGTTTTCAGTGCGCAATCCGCACCAAAAATAGGAGACAAGTAAGTGGCCTTATTCAGACATCCATGTTCGGTCTGTGATATACGAACCGTGTATCGGCCATATTTTCCGGACCGACCACAGTTCAGGGAGCCAGGTTTATAGCATCACAGTTATCTATAATCATAGGAGTCCCTTGCTTCCTGTGAGAATACTATCCCCGGTCCCGTACAGAAAACATCATTACAGTATGGGGTAGTATTCCCGCAGAGAGGCACGGACTCCTAGTAGAATTGATAACTATGATGCTAGGAGTCCGGCTCCCTGAATTGTATTCGGCCTGGGAAATACAGCCGATACGTTGTCCGTATATCACGGACCGAACATGGCCCTCTGAATAAGTCCTTAGTCTAGTTACACAGTGCAGTCACATCCCATTTTTTGGACAAAATTTTGGGAATATCGCGGCAAAAATTTGATTTGACCACACTGTGAGAATATAGCCTAACAGCACCATTTTTTCATGTAATCGAGGCAAAAATCACGTGGTTTTGCTGCGATTTTTATATTAATTGCGGCAAAACTGCACCATTTTTGCTGCGACTGCGGAAATTGCGGCAAAAAACGCTAGGGAAACAAAAAAAAGCATTTTAACATACTTTATATATTCTACAAGTGGGTTCAGGAGGAATGGGAAGCAGTATGTAGGGGAGGACCTTCACCAGCCTGCAGATCCAGTCGGCTGTGTAGAGAAGGACGTGTCTGGTGGGCGGGATCTCTCCACATGGAGCTCCTCTCAGGGCCCCAGCGTTAGTTACTTCAGAGTAAGTAACATTGCAGGGTCCGTTCCTTTCAAGTGACTAACACTCTGGCCTTCATTCCAATGTTTAAAGCAGCTGAGAAGCGGGTGGGCCCCTATTTTTTCATCATTGTGGCTGGGCCCCTGACGGCACTACCAGTAGTACTGCCCAGATGGTGGCCCTGCCAAGGATCATCCAGGACAAGACAGCGAGGTACTTGCTGCAGGGCGGAGATGAGGAGTGCAGCCATTTCTGGAAACTGAAGATTCCCAGGTAGAAAGGGAGGTCTTGTGGTTTAGGCAGCAGAACCTGTTTGCTGTGGGAAGAAGGCTGCACCAACGGTACAAAAACAGTCCAAGTTAAAAAAAAGAAATTTCCATTATTTTGGCATGTGGCAAACTATTTTTTTATCATATAGGAAGGTCCTGGGCTTTACAAAAAAAAATAAAAAATTGTGGGAGTCTTTTAAGTATGAAAGACAGGCCACATTTAGGCAAATACAATTCTGCTTTCAGATCATGGCGTAGTAGATGTTTATTTTTATTTGCTAATATTTTGTACACCCTTGGTTGTACCCCATATGTCCTCTCCGTTTGGCTATTTCTAGGCCCACTAGTTACCTTATCAAATATATAAGGCTATAATAAGGGCTTCCAGGGACAGGTTGAAAGTTGGGTTTACTCCTTTCAGGGCGGGTGCTCTAATTAGGTAGGATGGTACTGCATCAGAAATATTCTGTAGTTTTTTGTTTTTTTTTGTTACAAGAATCTATGGATGTTACTCCATAACTTTTATCAGTTACCTGCATGTATTTATGTTGATCCATTGTATTGATATTCTGTATTTGTACTTTTACGTTTTGCTTTACTAATTCAATGAGAAAAACAATAAAAATAAAATTGAAAATAAAAATAAATGAAAACATAGGATGGTACTAGGAAGCACTAGGGTATTTTGTGCTTTATTGTAACTGTTATCTCAGTTGAGTAATTGTAATATTTATTAAATGAAAGTTATATCTTTAACTGCCATTATCGTTTAGACTAGTGGTCTCCCTGTCTGTCAATCATTGTAACAAACTAAGGGGGGATTCACACGAGCGTGTATTCGGTCCGTGCGGGCTGCGTGGTTTTCACGCGGCACGCATGGACCAATACAAGTCTATGGGGCAGTACAGACAGTCCGTGCTTTTTGCGCAGCGTTTGTCTGCTGCGCAAAAAGCGCGACAGGTTCAATAACTCTGCGTATTTCGCGCATCACGCACCCATTGAAGTCAATGGGTGCGTGAAAATCACGCGCACCACACGGAAGCACCTCCGTGGGACGAGCGTGATTCGCGCAACAGCAGTGAAAAGGATGAATGAAAACAGAAAAGCACCACGTGCTTTTCTGTTTCCAAGCATCCAAACGGAGTGTCTTTGCGAGGAGCGAACCCCGACAACCGAGGCAAACTTCACCGGGTTCGGCCAAACTCGTTTTGGCCGAACCCGGCAAAAAAATTTCCGGTCCGCGACGTCGGGAGAGATTCACTGTGCATGGTGCTGAAAGAGTTAAACTGTTTCAGCACCATGGACAGTGACTTGCGATCCCAAAATACATGAACTTGTAAAAAAAAACGAAGTTCTAACTTACCGATTACTCCTGTCTCCTTCCTGCAGTCCGACCTCCCGGGATGACACTTCAGTTCAAGTGACAGCTCCAGCCAATCACAGGCCAAGCACAGGCTGCAGCCAATCACAGGCTGCAGCGGTCACTTGGACTGCCGCGTCATCCAGGGAGGTGGGGCCCGATGTCAAGAGAGGCGCGTCACCAAGGACGCGTCACCAAGGACGCGTCACCAAGGCAACGGCCGGGAAGTTCTCGGTAAGTAGGAACTTTATCTTTTTTTTTTACAGGTTTTTCGCTGTTGTGTTCGGCATTCACTGTCGAGGGTGCTGAAAGAGTTAGCTCTTTCAGCACCTTGGACAGTGACGGGCGTCGACAAGCCTCATCTCTATGATGCCGGCTGCGCGAAAATCACGCAGCCGCGCATCAGACACGCATGACACACGCAGCTGTCAAATGGTTTTTGCGCTCGCAAAACGCCGCGTTGTTTGCGCGCGCAAAAACGCAACGCTCGTGTGAATCTCCCCTAAAAGAGAGGTTTGTGCAGCTGCTGCTGATGTATTTTGCTTACAGAGCATTGCGTAGGCTGGATACAATTATATCCTCTTCTCAGCTGAGAGGAGGTTTAGGTTTGCCACATCTGAATGTGAACAAGAGTGTTTGCATTCACTGACAGCAAACTAAAAACTTAACAATGGTGAGAATTTGAAGCAGAAAATATATTAGAAAATTGTATAACTTTTCATTAATACAGTGATTAAACTATATTGACATAAAAAACGGTAAACCCCAAATAACACTAGCAGCTATTGAGCTAGTTAACAGCTATAGCCCTTTAAGAGCTTTATGAAAAAATAGTACGACTCGTGAGTGCATACATTTAAATCAAATCGATACGTTGACTTCAATAATAAATGTATGCCATGTATGCATATTTTTCTTTGCAACATCATGGTCATGCTCAATTTAGTGCAGGTCATCAGCACTATTATTTATTTTGTAAAAGACCAGCATCCTGGCCTC
Organism: Rhinoderma darwinii; assembly: GCF_050947455.1. Lineage (NCBI taxonomy): Eukaryota > Metazoa > Chordata > Amphibia > Anura > Rhinodermatidae > Rhinoderma > Rhinoderma darwinii. Next base: position 363,994,425 of record NC_134688.1, read on the forward strand.
CTCCATAGAAGAGTTCAAGACAGATTTTTTTGCGGAATGGGAGGCTCATTATGTGATGTTGTTAACAAGCACATTGATGCATGTAAATAGCTATAGTCTTTGTAGCATCACATACTGTATATCTATCAAGTATCTAATGTTTTAATGTGCAACGTTACTTTATATATTCTCATGGTCAAGTTAGAAAAAAAAAAGAATAAATAGTAAATAGTTAAGAGAGAGATTAAAATTTTTACATGAGAGGGGGAGAGAGAGAGGGAGGAAAGAGAGATGGTTAGATGATGATGGCGATAGATAGATAGATAGATAGATAGATATGAGATAGACAGATAGATAGATAGATACAGTGGCGTAACTACCGCCGTAGCAGCCATAGCGACTGCTACGGGGCCCGCTGCATGTGGGGGCCCGTGTTGCCCGCCGGCACGGGCCCCCACCATGGCCGGAGGCTCCGCTAGCTGCCGCTATGGCTGCTACAGCGTGACGCCACTGAAAACTACGGCAGAGCAGGGAGGTATCTCCCCGCTCTGCCATTAAACAAAAGACATGTATCCCCTATCCACAGGATAGGGGATACATGTGTGATCGCTGGCATTGATAAGGAGAACGGGGGACTGAAAGTCCCCTGAAGTTCTCCATCACAAACCTCGGACTTCCGGGGTCTGTGTCGGCAGCTCCGTATAAATGAATGGAGCACCGGTCGCGCTTGTGCGCATGCGTGACCAGCGCTCCTTTAATTTTTATTGAGCTGCGCAGACGCCGGAAGTCAGAGGTTTGTCATGGAGAACTTCAGGGGACTTTCAGTCCCCCGTTCTCCTTATCGCTGCCAGCGATCACACATGTATCCCCTATCCTGTGGAGAGGGGATACATGTCTTTTGTAGGACGCGCAGTAGGTCGCACTTTTTTGGGAGGGGAGACGCTGTATGGCGTTCCCTACAGGGGGGGCTGTGTGGCGTTCCCTACAGGGGGGGCTGGATGGCGTTCCCTACAGGGTGGGGGGCTGTATGGTGTTCCATACAGGGGGGGGCTGCATGGTGTTATCTACAGGGGGCTGTATGGCGTTCCCTACATGGGGGGGCTGTATGGCGTTCCCTACAGGGAACCTCCTGTAGGGAACGCCATAATGCCCCCACTGTAGAGAACGCCATACAGCCCCCACTGTAGGGAACGCCATACAGCCCCCCCTGTAGGGAACGCCATACATCCCCCTGTAGATAACGCCATACAGCCCCCCCTGTAGATAACGCCATACAGCCCCCCTGTAGATAACGCCATACAGCCCCCCTGTAGATATCTACAGGGGGGCTGTATGGCGTTATCTACAGGGGGGCTGTATGGCGTTCTCTACAGGGGGATGTATGGCATTATCTACAAGGGGGGTCTGTATGGCGTTATCTACAGGGGGGGCTGTATGGCGTTATCTACAGAGGGGGGCTGTATGGCGTTATCTACAGAGGGGGGATGTATGGCGCTATCTACAGAGGGGGGCTGTATGGCGTTAGCTACAGGGGGGGGGCTGTAAAAAAGGCACTATCTACAAGGGGGGTTGTGTGACACCCAGGGGAGGGGGGCCCCAGTCAAAAGTTTGCTATGGGGCCCAGACTTTCCTAGTTATGCCCCTAGATAGATAGATAGATAGATAGATAGATAGATAGATAGATAGATAGATCGATAGATAGATCGATAGATAGATAGATAGATAGATCGATGATAAGACTTAAGTAAAATAATCCCAGTTCAAAATCATTTAAATATGAGAAGCAGATTTCACTTAAGATACCAAATAACATTATGGTTTAGTCTGTGTACTACTCAAAATGTATGATTAAGGGCTTATTCAGACGAACGGGATATACGTCCGTGCATATTAGTCTATGGGGCCGTGCAGACAGGTGAGTGATTTATACGCTGCGTGAGTCCGCAGCGAAAAAGTCACGACATGTCTATTCATTGGGCGTATTTCGCGCATCACGCACCCATTGAAGTCAATGGGTGCGTGAAAATCACGCATGCCACACGGAAGCACTTCCGTGGGAGGCGCGTGATTCGCGCAACAGCTGTGAAAAGGATGAATGAAAACATAAAATCACCACGTGATTTTCTGTTTACAAACATCCAAACGGAGTGTCATAATGATGGCGGCTGCGCGAAAAGCAAACAGCCGCGCATCATACTGTGCTGACACACGCAGCTGTCAAGTGATTTTTGCGCGCGCAAAACGCCACGTTTTTTGCACGCGCAAAACGCACACGCTTGTGTGAATACGGCCTAAAGAAGAGTAAGACACAGTTCTTGGATATCCTAGAGAGATATAATCACCACAACATTCATGCTTTTAAAAACATAAGTACTTTCCAGTAGTTGATTTTAATAATAGAATTTAAAATATAATTTTTTTATTGTTTTAAATATGGTTGAAAAACCAGATTGATTAAAATGTATGATCATGTAACATTTTATTTTAGATCTTCAGTTCTAAAAATTTATAAATACAGCAAATAGAAGTATACAGTGTAAAGATGTACACAAAATCTCCCAAACAAATAATAACATTTTTTGTAATATGACACAAAAAAAAATTAAACATAAATTAAAATCATGGGCTCTCTCAAAAGTACCATAATGGTACAGGGAACTTTTCCAAGCTAAAAACATTTAGGGGTAAATAGATCCATAGTAAAATGTCACAAGAAGCAAAGGGCTGGAATATTGGGAGGGTGCATTGGGCATATGTCTTTAGTCCTCTGCCACCTTAAAGATCTAGGGGGCCTCTGCCACAAATCCTCCCTGATGGTCCAATGAGCCGAAAGGAAGTGGAGAGATGGTTCTCCCTTTTGAAGTTTAAGGGTGCTGCTGGCTTGGCTATCTCCATAACTCCCACAGATTTCAATAGAGAGGTTCTCGCACGTTGCCACCTCTTCTATCTGTGACTGTGATAGAGAAGTCAGATGGGGTCCGGGTTAAAGAGATGGGATGGGGGCCAAGATGCATACACCATACAGCAGCATACATAGCAGTACCTACAATTCCATAGTAATACTAATCTGATCAGCTTCTATGAGGAGGTAAGTTCTAGACTGGACCTGGGTAAGGCTGTGTATGTGGTATATCTAGACTTTTCAAAGGCGTTTGATACTCTACCGCATAAAAGGTCGGTATATTAAATGAAAATGCTGGGACTGGAGGAAAATATGTGTAATTGGGTAAACAAGTGGCTCAGTGATAGAAAACAGGGAGTGGATATTAATGGTCCATCCACTGGGATCAGTATTGGGCACTGTTCTTTTTAATATGTTTATTAATGAACTTGTAGAGGGTTTACAGAGTATAATTTCAGCATTTGCAGATGATACTAAGCTCTGTAAAGTATTCAACACAGAAGAGGATAATGTAACACTACAGAGGGACTTGGGGAAGCTGGAGGTTTGGGCTGAGAAATGGCAAATGAGGTTTAATGTCGATAAATGTAAGTTTAGGCACTTGGACCGAGGAAACAAATTTTACAATTATGCATTAAATGCTAAAACACTGGGTAAAACTGCTACTTAAAAAGATTTGGGGATATTGGCGGACAGTACATTTACCTTTAGCAACCAGTGCCAGGCAGCTGCTGCCAAGGCAAATAAAATCATGGAATGAATCAAAAGAGGCATAGATGCTCATGACAAGAGCATAGTTTTGTCTGTCCACAAATCACTAGTCAGACCGCACATGGAGATTATTGTGCACAATTTTGGGCACCTATATTTGAGTAGGACATGACAGAACTAGTGCGGCCAAGGTAATTCATTGAATAGGTGGATTGCAATACCAAGAAAGGTTATCAAACTAGGGGCTATTCAGTTTTGAAAAAAAACAAACTGATTAGGGGCGATCTAATTACAAAGTACAAACATATAATTGAACAGTACAGAGATCTTCCTAATGATCTTTTTACACCTAACCCTGTATCAAGGACAAGGGGGCATTCTAGAGGAAAAAGGTTTCACCATCATCACAGACGGGGATTCTTTACTGTGAGAGCATTGAGCCTATGGAACTTTCTGCCACAGAATGTTGTGTTGGTTGAGTCTTTGAACAAGTTCAAGAAGGGCCTGTATGCCTTTTTTGAAATATATAATATTACAAGTTATGAGTACTAGATTCTGATGGGACGTTGATCCAGTTGATTCAGTTGATTCTAATCAGTGCTCTATCACTAGCCTTACATGAGGCAATGCTTAATAGTAGAGCACAAATAAAGGCAATACAATGTAATATATAAGTATTGCAGTGTATTGCATGAGCGATCTAACAATCACATGGTAGAGTCCCCTAGGAGGGCTAAAAAAAAAGTAAAATAATGCTTAATACAATTTTTAAAAATCTAAAAAATAAATAACTAACAACAAAGGGAATAAAAAGGAATCAAAAATCTGTATGTGCCCCGAAATGGTGCAAATAGAAAAACTTTAGCTCACCGCGTAAAAACCAAGCTCTCACATGGCTTATGGCTCCGAATATAAAACAATTATAGGTCTCAGAATATGGTGACACAAAACAATTTTCTTTAGCAAAGTGTTTTACTTTGTATAAGTAGTAAAAATATGAAAAAATATATATAAGTTTGGAATGCGACATTGAAAAGATTGAAAAAATGAAAAAACAAAAATAGGCTGTCATCAAGGGGGCTCATAATTAAATAAGTCTATTAATAAATGTAATAGTAAATCTGCTTAGAGTGATTACAATAATGAAGTGATGTACTCTGACCTCTTTCAGTGCCTGGAAAATCTACTTCTGAGCAGTTCAGGAAAAGGAAATCCGGTTAAAGGCCAAAACACTTTCTGCCATCAACGTATATACATTTATTATTGCTGTCTATAAGATCTGTAAAAACTCTCTATGCATTGACCCCCCCCCCCTAGTGGCAGCGGCAGGAAGATAGAATTTTATTTATTAAAAAAGCAGATACCCCGACACTTATGTTGGTCATATTTATTATATAAAATTAAATTATAAGTACACTTTCCTACCTGAGACCACCAATAACCCCTGCAGAATCCTAAACTATGTAATATTATTATAACATAATGATATAAAGTACGTACAATAAATGGGTAAGTGTTAACCACTAAAGCACCATAGACCTCCTGGGATAACCACAACATATAATGTATATCAATATTAACTTCTTCACCTTAGACCATTAGAGATATAAGGTATTACGTGTTAAACCACTTTAGACCATCTGTGTTTGCCCTTGCTCTTTGTCAATTTTTTTCCCAATGTACTAAATTATAGGAACTTGCCAAATATTTTTTTAGAGACATAATATATACAGATATTGTTATATCAAAATTGACATTTTTAGAGAATGCTTTTAAGACCATTAGCTGGAGTGTTGTTGAAGAAATAAAATTTTGTGTGCTTTAGATTGTTATTTTTTACTCCTGATAATATTTTACATATTCCTGCAATGTTATTGAATAATAAAATAAGCAGCTAAATGAATCTACATTGTCTAATTCCTGCTGAGCATATTGTGAGAGCGAGCAGAATTACATTTAATACAACCCCGGCTCGTATTAAACTAATCAACCACACAGTGGCATTTATTGGAATAACGGGGGGAAGGGGAAGTTTTAAAGAATTAACAGTGATTACTTGCTACAAATGAATAACAAAATACATTAAAAGTATAAGGATTAATATCCAAGATCACATCTCAGGAAGGAACAAAATGACTTGTTGCCAAGCATAAACACATGCATTGTCAAGTTAGTTTAAAATAGCAGTTTATTTAGTTAACCTCAATTACTGATTCCGTTTCTTTTTTTTTTTATATATATATAAAACAATAAAAAGAGTAAAGCAATGAAGTAAAACAATTGTCAACTCTCCAAAAATTGCTTTCTGATTAAATAGTGAAGAGAATATGACTTAAGTGTAAAATTGAAACACTAAAGACTCACAGCAGAGGTGTAAATTGAAGCTCCTGGGTCCCAATGCAAAATCTGTAACAGGGCCCCCACTTACAATGTGAGATTTTTATAATAATGGTGCCTTCTTATGTGACAGGGGGACCTTTGGGCCTGCTCAGGCTTCAGGGTTGGAGATGTGACTGCTACCTTCGGACCCACTAGGGTCCATCATAGGTCATCATTTGGAAATATTTATTCTGGTGGGGGGTGTATTGAAGTATGCTCACCTGGGTCAATTGTGCTGAGAGCACAACAACCTTAGTTGGCATATTGAAAAATCGAGCTGCTGCCGTACATCTGTGTCAGGAACACCCGAAGAACCTATCTAGATGAGAGGAAGAAAATATCAGAGCTTACAGGCTGTGCTCAAGCGAGAGGATTGGATCCTCAGGAAAGGAGGAAGCTGTGAGCATGGTTCAAAGATTTTATTTCCGTGCAAATGATGCATTTGTGAGCTGAACTGGCTCCTTTCTCAAGTTTAACACAATTAGGCGGACTTAGTACCGTGTCTGGGTCTGAAAAATGCACCAAATTTTTACATTTTTACAGTTTGGCACAATTTTGATGTTTGCATCTCACCAGGCACTTTTCTAAAGTGTTCCCAAAAGGGGACGTGTCTTGGCAGGAAAGAGGTTGTGGCTTTTCAGAAAGACATGCGGCTTATAAGCACTAATGTATGTAAAAAATTTGTAAAAACTGGCACAAAATTTTGGCGCAAGATAAGCCAAATCATAAGTGGTTTAAGGAAGAGACTGCCTGGTTTCGTTTACGCTGTCTAACTTAGTAAATGAGGGCCAGTATCTATCAGTCCTGACAGATATTCTGTTAGCTTGAAGAAGGTACCGGCTTGAATCTGATATGTATCGTTTGCATAGGAATGTATTGTGAAGGTCCAATAAGATATACAAAAAGTATTGTCAGTGTACAGAAGGATATGTTCCTATTTTGCTTGCATTCATTTTGATGTTGCAACATTTCTAGTTTTATTCAATGCCATGTTTCTAACGGAGTACCTGGTGATGCGGTCACTGTGAAGAAGTAACCTAAAACAACAAAGACAGAATAATATATACCCTATCCAAACCTAAGAACGAGAGGCAGCTATGTGTGGCCATGCTACATAGGAATTAATAGAGTGTGGAAAAAGCCAAGCTCCCTGGCTCACATAGACAGACAAACAAACAGAACCCTACCATTTACCCTTTTATGTCTAACAGACTTGCCAAAGTGACAAGTGGGGGAAAAAACCCTTAAGAAACAAATAATTAAAAGAAAAACAAATTCCCTGTTTATTATTCATCCTTTGCTAGCTGTTTATTGACTTAAAAATCAAACTTAATTCTCCAATTTGGAGAGTAGTTGGCAAAATAAATTTTTCTAAGTTTTTTCATCTCTATATCCAATATTGAAGATATAAAAAAAAAAGATTAAAATACCAAAAGCAACAACAATAATAAAAAAAAAAATAATCATAAAAAATATATATTGCTTACATACGTTTTTTTTTTTTAATACAAATATATAGGGCAAATGTATTCCTCTATGTCACTTATGGAAAAATCTTTATTGAGTTAACCCACACCCTAGGGCGATCTTTTCCAAGTATTAATCTTAAGGTACATTCTGCATAGCAAGCAAGCATTGATAAATGTCTCTTATTGTAGTTCTACATAAATGAAAAAAAATGCAAGGTCGAAATGAACTAACAAGAATACCCACAGCGTATTTTTATAAAATCGATCTTAATAAAACTTGTCATTATTTTTATGCTTGTATTTATATCAGTTCTTGCTTTCTGTGGTAACTGCTTTGGCATTCCCATAGGTATTCCCTTTATTGTAATATAATTAATACAATAAGCCAGTCTGAAATTTTTCATTTGTAAGAATCATTTGTGCATGTTACAATGTCTTTTGTCAAATGGAAAGGATAATAGTAGATGAAACAAAACCTCCTACCTGTAGAATTTTACAAAATTAATCTAAACCGTGCAATTTGTTTCACTTGTTTCTCTTATAAAACACATCATTTGAAAATCTACAGAAAAAAATAATTTTCTGAAATGTATAAAGACTCTAAGCTGCATCATTTTTATTTGCTCCTCAGATAAGTGTAAAGCATTTTTAGTAGCCAGGGAATTAGTTGACAATGTTGGAATAAGACAAAGAAGTTAGTTTGCACCTGTTACTCTAAGATTTAGAGATGAACAGAATTGCTCAATATGGAATAATGTTCATGAGCATTTACAATATTGTAAAGTGTGCAGCTGCTGGGTTCCCAAGCAACTGACTTACAAACATAAGAAAGCCTTTAGTCACATTCATCCAGCGGTATGTCAAAGAAGAAGATTTTTTTTCTACGAAGAATCTTACTGATGATGAGATTTGGGTATTCCATAAGACTCCAGTGAGTAAAGCTAAATCAATGGAACAGAAGCAATTTCCATGTTGCCAACTGTGACTTGGAATATAAATGGTGTACGTTTGGTGGAATTCACTCATTTATGCCGTTTTTGGTGCAGTATAAAGAAAGGATATTTAACAAATTGTAGGATTGTTGTAGCCTTCCTAATTTCTAAATGAGAATAATAAGGGTAACCACACTAGTGTTCACCACCATTAAATACTGAGAATCCATAAAGGGAATGGGGTAAGAAAGGACAAAGCATGTGGTTATGTATGACAGAATGAAAAATCTAAAATATGATTTTTATTAGGTAAAATGAAGATGTATCTCAAAATAAGCCTGTATGAGGCAGTTTATTAATTTAAACAAAAGTCTTCTAAATTGATCAAAGTGTCAGCTAGTAAAATCAGCTGAACTGACACAAAGCTAGTTCAAGGTAGTCAGGTTGACCCCTACTGGTTGACACGCTAATCTAGATTGTGCTACCTCCACTTCGCTCTTGGTACATTGGGCCCCCTATTCCCTAATTGTAACCTTGGTCCCTGTTATGTTATGCCTCCTCATTTTACTAGGCTATCGAAAATAGACAAGGAGGCAGCACTTCCAAAAAAGACAGCTTTAATCACCCGTGCGACTTTTCAGTACAACAGTACCTTTCTCAAGCATACTGTAGTGAACACATCAATTTGCAGGTATATAAGGACTCGCAGAGTCAATAGTAAAGTCAAAAGTAGTCAAAAAGTAATAAAGACAAAAACATATAAATGTATCCATATACTGTGTAGCAATACAATTTAAAACCACAAGTCACAAAAATAGGTAATACTATACAAATACCTAAAATTGTTAAGGGACAGGTACGGCAATAGGCAGTCCAATGTACAAAAACATGTTCATAATTATTAACTCACCCAAGTGTGTGTGTAATACGATAAATTGCAAAATACTAATTTGCAGCTGCTGGAAGGACTCACTCCTCGTGGACTGTGGCGTCCATGTATTCTAAATGCACATTTCACACCCCTTTCCGAAAAGGAAATCGATTACTGAGTTACCTAATCCAAGAGGGCGCATGCCCAGACCACGAAATCCCACAGGACTACGCAAATACGTCCCGCACATGCGCAATAGAGCACACTATGTGCGGCGGTCATCAATCATTTTTCTCGTTTGTTGCTCATTTTACTAGGTCCTTGGCTAATGCCATACTGTGCCCCAAATTTAGCGCCCTCGCTCTTTGACTGTACGTGGCCAAGCAATTCCTGATGACAGCCCAATAAAAAACTACCACTTGTTCTCGAAAATAAGGCCTTACACAGGTACACATTTATTTAAAAAAAAAGTTTGAACCATTGAAATGGCAAGATGAGAAAAATAAGAATTTATTTTTGTTTGCATCAATAGGTTAATAACCGTAAGAGTTTTTATTAAAAAAAAAAAGGGCATACTTTTCTAGCTGAGCAGGACAGACTATGTATAGTTATAGGAGGTGTGGCCTACCAGTCCAGTGGGTGTGGCTATGGAAAATTTTTCTCATGCCACACTACACACCCCCTGTTTTATTTCTGGTCCCACCTCTAATTTAAAAGCACCGGTCAAGTAGTCTTTTAGACTTGTCTTCTTTTCTGCTCGACATAAGTCCCACAACCCCCCTTCAAAATGTTTTCTTTGTTTTACAAGGTATTTGTAAAATGTAGGTCTTTATTGGAGTATTCCCGTTGGCAGGTTGCATTCAGAAATCATTATTATAAATCAATAATAAACTATTGTGTAGTACATATATTTATTGTCCAGCTTTGTTACCCTCAGTAATATACGTTGTTCTTCCGTGCATCATGAGGTAGTTTGTAAGACTATGTAGTATGCATTTGGACTGAATATTATGTGATGTATTAGGAAAATAAGCACATTCTGCCTTTACCAAAAATGCAAAAACATGTTCATTTTAAAACCAAAAAATCTGTGTCTGAGTAATTTATGCACCCAGCTCCTTGCTTCAAAATCAGCATTTTCTTCATTCACAGGGCAGTGGATTAAGCATTTACATTCTCTCTACCATCATCATGTCTTCCATCAGCATCAGCACCTCTGCTCCAGTGTGAACCATGCATAATTCAAGGTCTCCAGTGTTGGCTTTTAATTCTATATAAATAAGTACCTGTGATTTTTGTCAGTTCCTGGGTTATATTTAAACATTTGTATTGTATGATTTATTCGGGTTGTTCTTGAATCTCAGGGCAATACTAGAACTGTACATTTTCCGAGTGGGGCTTTATTGGTTGAAATGGCCTATTTGTCATAAATATTTCTAGACAGACAGCAAATATTGCACGATTGGAAGAGTACCAAGCTCTGTGGGAATAATTAATCAGCCTCTGTTAGTTCTATCGGAAATCCACAGTGAATCCTATTGTCTTGAGTGAGCAGGAAGCCTTTAACCGAACCTGATTAATAATTCCCTATGTACAACAATACATTCAAGGGCTGATATAAATAACTAACACATATATCTGTATTCTAAAAGGGTTCATGTGTTGTAAGGTTCACAACTATATGTATTGTACAACTGTACCTATTGTGGTATTTTTTTTTACAAAGTACTTTATATACATTCCATTTTGGTGTACATATACCCCTTAACCTCTTGCCTCCGAAGCCATTTGGTTTTTAATTTTAGTTTTTTTTCCTCCCCGTATCCAAAAGCCATAACTTTTTGAATTTTTTTGTCAACATACATAGTCGAATGAGGGCTAGTTTTTTGCAGGATGAGTTGTAGTCTTTCACAACATCATTTATTGTACCATATAATGTACTAGGAAACTGAAAAAAAAAAAATTCTTTGTGGGGTGGAATAAGAAAAAAACAGTGATTCCCCAATTGTTTTTTATGTTTAATTTTTACGGCGTTCACCGTTAACTTTATTTTGAGGGTGAATATGATTACGACGAAACTAAATTCATATCTTTTTATATGTTTTAAATATTTTTACAAAGAAAAACTACATAACTATATGATTACCTTGTTGTAAGGGCTCAGGCACACAGGTGTATTATGAATCCCTTTTTTACAGATTTGTAATTCGTAACATAGCAATTGTAGAAATCTGTGAGCCAATACTGTACCTGTGTGTCTCTGAAAAATTGTCATGTTCCATCTCATGCTTTATTATGAAAGTATTCTCCCCTAGAGGCAATACTTCTGAGGAAGAATATGATGCATCCTGGAAGTACGATACAGCGGCCAACTAGTGTGTCAAGTTTGGGGAACTACCTCATTTTTTTATGTACCATTATGTCAGGGTGTGCAAAGGGTTTAATAAAAGGATGTAGAAAGAGTAGTTGTGGCTTGTGGAATTCACATTCTTGATGACTTAAAGATAGTTGCTAAAAGGCTAGAGTCTTATTTTATCAATGTGAAGTAATTATCTCATGGCTGATGCCACTATCCATGGAGCTCCATAAAAAATAATTGTAAATAAGTGTTATAATATAATAAATGTAAATCCTTTAAAGTTAATAAAGCTCTAATACCTCATGCACACAAAAGTGTGCGCTGGCCGAGTCACGTCAGTGATCCGTGGAAAGATAGGACATGTCAAGTGAATGGGTCCATGAAGACTGTCGGCTGCCACTCGGAAGCCCTTAAAAACGGGCCTAGTGGCATATCGGTCATGTGCAACTGGCATAAATGTAGTCTCTTTATAGAAAAAGTGTGATTCACAAATATGTTGTTTTGATAGAGCTTGGCTAAAGACTTAAAAGTAAGATATAGCACGGTACTCAATTTGGCTGAAAGCTCAGTTCACATTGTTATGTTGGTATATGTCGAGGGTATTGCCCTTATGCCTCTGAAGTATACCTCCGATGTATGCCACTTTATAGACTTAAAATTGCATACGTCAGCCATTGATCACAATGTTAAATAAAGTGCATACCACACGGTATACTTTTTTGGGGTGGTTCATTGCATATAGGAAAGCACAGTCTACTGCAATTTTCTATACAGTAAAAACTGTTATGCCGGTGCGTACCACCTGAGTGAACCCATAAGAACTTTTTTGGCCTCTGTTGGGTGAGTGGGAGCCTTTGGCAACATTTGGCATATGAGCTAGGAGCTTAGAACAGGAACGAGATGTAAACAGAGCCTTACATGAATATCACAATAATTTAATAATTTTTAGTATTCAAATGTTAACCTTTATCTCATTTGTAGACTCCTACTAACAGATTGGTTATAAAATCATCCCTATCCTAAATGTAGACACCTTAAACTTTATCAAAATGTTAGCTGATGAGGATGTGATAAGAAACCACAGCACATGCTCTTACAAAAGACTAATGGACATAACCACAAGCAGGTATAATCTTTTCATTGGCAGTAATAATCTTCTAAAAGATAGATGACTGCAGTGCTATTTGACTCCATATGCTGCAGAATTATCTCTTGCAATGTTAATGGCTTCATTGATTAAATTGTTTTTGGCAGAGAAAAACTAAAGTAATTGTGTTTAAAAGAAGTGGTGCTTTTAAACTTATATAAGTTCCTTATCTGCATCTGTCAACAATACAATCTGGAGAAGAGGCAAAAGTTTCACTCAATGTATTAATCAATTTGTCTATAATTTACATACATATTTAGTATCAAAATACCAAAAGTGTAGCACCAACACCAAACAACATTTGATTTCCAGATTCAAATTGCTGTCCTGATTATTTTCGTTATGTATCCATGAAGGAGTGTAAGTTCCATTGTTAGTGATAAAATGCTCCAAATTTCCTTCTTCCCTTCACACAGCCATAGAAATGCTATAATTCTGTCTGCCTGCAGTCAACACTAGACGGAGCTGACTGCAAATAGATTTTGTTTTTATTCCAATTTACAGCTGTATTCAGAAAGATTTCCCCTGATGATGGAAACAGACACCCAGAGTTTTACCATTTAACTCCAAATAGGAAACTTAATAGGTGTAGGAGCCCTGTTTATATAAATATATATATATAACAAAATGTAAAGTAGTAGCACCGTTTTTCATGGTGCAATATTTACGTTCGGACACGTGACCAGTGTCTCTAGAAACAATCAAATCCTCCAAAATACGAGACAGCACTTCTTAGTTAGTGGAAAAAGTGGGTTTATTCACCACATGCAACGTTTCAGCCCTACTCTATGGGGCCTTTCTCAAGCATAACAATTCAGTGAGCAGTGCACATATAAATACACAGATTATAATGATCCATAATCAAGTAGATAATTAACAAAAGTTTTCATACTGCTTTTAGTGTCAATATTGCAGAAACACAAGTAAACAAGAGTGCATTACACATATATATATATATATGAGAGAGAGAGATATTATATTCTTTTAGACAGATATCATAAATGATCTTCCATTCGCTGTATATATTTTATAAAGTGCTAAGTGCGTAAAAAAGTGCAGGTGTTTAAAATCGCAATCATAATTACATTTATGACAGCATAGACTCACCAGTTCCAAATACCCTCACAAACTTTACACATTATGTCAGTCCTCGGCGTCTCTTACTCTTTAAAGCGCATGCACGGATTCAAAAGTTCTGCGCATGTCTGTTGCAACTCCACTGTGTAACTGAGTCGTGGAACGAATGTCGTGATACGCACGTCCATTTTCAGGTTCATCAGGCGCATGGTCAACCGAGCCCTTCCACGGCCATATGAACCTGGCTAAAGTATTAGACATCTATTGGATATTAACCCTTTATTATTAGTTGATAGTATTGGTACTGATAGGGATAATAGTCTACCCACAATAGGGATAACGTGAAGGTTTATATTTTAACGTATTCAAAGTATGTAAACGTGTGCATGTGTGTATATTTTATATGAACACCCAGGGTTTGGAAAAATAATCCTATCTATCATGGTAGTCTCCAATGAGGAGGCATACAGCCTAAGTCCCACCGTCAGACCCAACCGACTGTTTATAAGGGGCATTAGCTCCAACACTTACAGTACACAACTAATTATAAGTTCATATTTATGCCAAACTTAATTTGACAAAGTTGTCTCACTGGAATACATGCCTATACCAATACCCAATATCCGACTCAAGTACACATATTGAGAACAAATAATATATTAATTTATATTCAGTAATAATTTGTATACAATAATAATTACTAATGGGATCCGTGTTAGATGAGTCTTCAAATCTTGAGAATTTAGATCTGTAAAAAAAGGAACTAGAGTTAGAATTAAGGCGTCATTTACACGAGCGTGTGCGTTTTGCGCGCGCAAAAAACGCTGCGTTTTGCGCGCGCAAAAGGCACTTGGCAGCTCCGTGTGTCATCCGTGTATGATGCGCGGCTGCGTGATTTTCGCGCAGCCGCCATCATAGAGATGAGGCTAGTCGACGCCCGTCACTGTCCAAGGTGCTGAAAGAGCTAACTGATCGGCAGTAACTCTTTCAGCACCCTCGACAGTGAATGCCGAACACAATATACACCAACCTGTGAATAAAAAAAGACTTTCATACTTACCAAGAACTTCCTGCTTCCCCCAGTCCGGGCTCCCGGCCGTTGCCTTGGTGACGCGTCCCTCTCTTGTCATCCGGCCCCACCTCCCAGGATGACGCCGCAGTCCATGAGACCGCTGCAGCCTGTGATTGGCTGCAGCCAGCCTGTGCTTGGCCTGTGATTGGCTGCAGCTGTCACTTTGACTGAACTGTCATCCCGGGAGGTCGGACCGGAGTTATCGGTAAGTCAGAACGTCTTTTTTTTTTTACAGGTTCATGGATTTTCGGAGCGGAAGTCACTGTCCATGGTGCTGAACCAGTTTAACGCTTTCAGCACCGTGGACAGTGACTGTCTCCTGACGTCGCGTACCCGAACATTTTTTACCGGTTTCGGTCAAAACGAGTTTGGCCGAACCCGGTGAAGTTCGGTGCGCTCATCTCGAATTTGACACTCCGTTTGGATGTTTGTAAACAGAAAAGCACGTGGTGCTTTTCTGTTTACATTCAGGAGTTTGACAGCTCTTGCGCGAATCACGCAGTTCGCACGGAAGTGCTTCCGTGCGGCATGCGTGGTTTTCACGCACCCATTGACTTCAATGGGTGCGTGAGTGCGCGAAAAACGCACGATTATAGAACATGTCGTGAGTTTTTTTCTGCGCACACGCGCTGAGTGCAATTCACGCATCGTCTAAACTGCCCCATTGACTAATATAGGTGCGTACGACATGCGTGCAAAGCACGCGCGTCGCACGCGCGTATAATACGTTCGTGTAAATGAGGCCTTACTCAAACACGAATAAAGGATTCTTCAACAATGTTTCACAAAGATATATTTAGGGATGTGCACATGATGTCTTATCTACCCCAACACAAACATGATGAGGAACCCCTCTGTGTGAGGTACACCGTCCCCTATCCAATCCCCTTCAAGTTAAAATAAACGTTTCAGTTATAAGGACGTTATGTATTTAGTTAAAAAATCCATTCCAACTCCCATCTTTTCAGTAGAGCTACCCTGTCACACCCACGTCTATGTTTTAGAATATGATCAATGATCCTAAATCGCAGATACTTTTCAGTATGATTAGTCTCAGTGAAATATTTAAATACTGGCAGATCTAATCTTTTGTTGCAGATTGCAAATCTATGATTATTCATCCTTGTTTTGAAATCAAGCGTTGTCTCTCCTATATAAAACAGATTGCAAGGACATTGTAGTAAGTACATTACATGATCCGATGTGCAAGTCAAATAATGTTTCATCTTAAACTCTTTACCAGTGAATGGGTGAGTGAACGTCTCCCCTTTCAACATATATGTACAGTTGATACAATTTAAACATGGGAAACAACCTAACTTTTTAGTTCCAAAGAACGTCTGTCTTGTCTCCCTAGTACTACCAACATCGGCTTGTACCAACTTATCCTTTATTATGTGATCGTTTATATGACATTAGTGGTGGTAAGTCAAATTCTGGGACATGTTTTAGATTACTTTTAATTATCGGCCAATGTTTACAAATTATCCTTGTTATGTCATTGCTCAATTCCACATATGTGGATATGAATGGTATCCGTCTATTTGTATCCTTTTCATTTATATCCTTTTTAGTATCACTTCCTGTTGTGGGAGAGAGTTCTCTATCTAATCCCATCACTCTATCTCTGTGTTGTTGAACAAGCTTTTTCGGATAACCCCTAGAAACAAATTTCTCACTCATCACATCCAATCTATTCTCAGTTGTTTATTCACGCTCCAGTATACGTCTCACCCTCAACAGTTGACTATAGGGGAGTGCCCTTACCAGTCGCCTTGGGTTATTTGGGTAATTTCAAAAGATTGTTTCTGACCGTGGGTTTGATATAAATATCTGTTGTCAATTTTGTACCCAGTTTTATTACCGTGGTATCCAGAAATGGTAAAGATGTAGTTGACTGTACCAATGTAAATTTGATATCCCATGTAGTAGGGCTGAAACGTTGCATGTGGTGAATAAACCCGCTTTTTCTACTAACTAAGGAGTGCTGTCTCGTATTTTGGAAGATTAAAATATATATATATATATATATATATATATATATATATATATATCTCTTAATAACATAAATATAAAAGATTAACTGTGGACCAAAGTAACAGCACCAGGATTTCAGGATGAATGAAGTTTATAATTAAGTTTATGAATTAGTGAATGATGGGTTTAATCACCACAAAGTGAGTGACGTTTCGGTTCACATCTGAAACTTTCTTAAGCAATTACAAAGTGCAAAGTATATAAAGGGAGTATGTACAGCGTTTAGTATACAATCCAATTAAGTCACAA
Source organism: Rhinoderma darwinii (assembly GCF_050947455.1). Taxonomy (NCBI): domain Eukaryota; kingdom Metazoa; phylum Chordata; class Amphibia; order Anura; family Rhinodermatidae; genus Rhinoderma; species Rhinoderma darwinii. Next base: position 364,011,609 of record NC_134688.1, read on the forward strand.
TCCATAATAAATACATTATCACATGTCAATATATAAAAGGATACGAGATATATATACAGCCATCAAATGTAAAATTCATTATCATGAAGTGACATATAGAATAATAACTGTACAATAACTATACATCATCACAGACACTGTAACATGCAAACATAGAAAATGGACGTGGAACGTCATATCACCCCATTCTGTCCTACAAGGGTATTATATTGGGTATTGGATAGAAAGGCAGAGGAAAATACTGCAGTCCCTCCTGTCCAGGTAAGAGGTTAGTCCTGTATTAGTTTTTATTGTTAGGTTCTTTATCATTAAGGTACATTTCTGATCTGAAAAATTATTTATTGGAAACCAAAAAAAAAGAATACATTATCATTTGTTAGATAAATACATCATCAGCTTTACCCTACATGAAGGCCAATATAAAGAACAGTGAAACATGATCAAGCAATGATGCACAGAGAATCATACTCGTCAATGATGCAAACTTTCAACCAGAAAATGAAAAATAACATGCAGATTAATAGAAAAATATTGAAAATTCAATATTCTCATCAAATTCTGAATAAATAGAATGTTCAAGATGTCATACACCAGTAGCCTCCAAAGTATAAGCCTTTCTGCTAAGCAATAAGGGATTTATAAGATCACAACATCCATTTAGCTCCATTTAATAAAGAGGCGAATAATGGCGGTAATAATGTAGAGCAAGGTTTCACTGAGTAGACTTATTAGTCTACCTTTACGGATTTTAATAAAGCCATCCCTATGACAAATAGATGTTTTTTTCAAAAGTTATTGCCTGGTTATAAGAATTTTAAATTCTCCACTAGGTGCCGCTGTTCAATTGCTGTCTCCTAGTAATAATTTACCTTCTGGAATATGGGTGCCGACACTTAATTATCTAAATATTAATATAGTTCACTGAACATTTACTGGGATATAAATAGAAATTCAGCATCTCACAGTAATAATATGGAGAGAACATTGATATTTATTGTTTACAGTAAAGGAAAAAACTGTGTTCACTATTATCCCACTGGCTTCTGAAACATATACTGACATATGGCAAAAAAATCTAAATATGAATCAGCACTCCGGTGTCAGTGAAAAAGATGATGAGGATCTGTTTATTTCACCAAATGTAACGTTTCAGCCCTATTCAATAGGACATTTCTTTATATATGTATACCAAACCTGCCAAGCATTGCATTTTTCATATATTTTGTATCAATCAGATAAAAAATATTAGCAACACCATTTAGATTTGATACAAAACCTAAAAATTTGGGGGGCGGAGCTAGCCGCTGACTGGAATGGCGGTGTAGTGCACTCTCTCCCGCTTCAGCAATAGCATTACAGCGGCTCACAGCGGCATAAGACCTGCTACGAAAGTCTCACTTACCTGACCAGATCCCTGTTACAGCCGACACCGATGTGGAACATGACCAGGAGGCGACAGTCCAAACCGGAGCCCAAAAAGCTTCCGGATTACTTCCCTGCGACGAGCCGGTCACAAGATGGCGCCGACTCCCTGCCTGAGCCGGACACGCGGCAACATTGCAAGCAGCTATCGGCTGCCTCAGGTCAGTTTGCAGATGGAGAAACACAGGGCCGGATGGAAGAGGTGTCAGGCCCCGGTAAACGGGGAGCGACTGGATCGGGCCCATCCTCACCCAACAGTAAAGGCCCTGCTGTTAAAAAGGCGCTCTTTCCTCAAAGTCTGCCATCACAGGATACTCACCTCATGGCTTCTGATATGTCCGGGATGTCTGAGATTTCAGACGATGCTCCTCTGACCACTGCCATCATGAAAGGGTTAATGCATACATTGCAGACTTCCATTTCTGGAGTGATGGATCGGGTATTAGCACAAATACATGCGACTGTGGACGACCTAGGATTCCGCACGGATCATTTAGAACGCAGCATGGGAGACATGCCAAGGCCCATAATGACCTTATTGACGCACATGCTGAGCTTAAGGATGAGGTGAAGTGGCTAAAAGACAAGCTCATGGATCAAGAAGATAGGTCAAGGCGGAATAATCTAAAAATTAGAGGGATCCCTGAAGAAATCTCACCCTCTGAATTACCCAATTTTTTGCAAGTCATGTTTAAAGCTTTGGTTCCAATGTTCGCCCCACTGGATCTAACTCTGGACAGATCACATAGAATTCCTAAATCTAGGGCTGCTCCGGAAAATGTTCCCAGAGATGTTCTCTTGAGGGTACACTTTTACCAAGCCAAGGACCGTATCCTTCAGGAATCCAGAAAATTGGGGAAACTCCCACCTCCATATGCTCACATTTCAATATACTCGGATCTGTCGGCTTCCACCTTGATGCTACGAAAGCAATTTCACCCAATCACTTTGGCTCTTAGGGAGCAAAATCTGAGATATAAGTGGGGATTCCCGGTCAAGTTATTGGTCTCCAGGAATGGCTCCACACATGTGATTCCTACTCCTTCTGATGGGATTGATTTGCTTCGCAAGTGGAACATTCCCGTCCAATCTACGGGACTGGAGTCAGCTAACAAGCCACCGAGACGTCTCCACCCGGAATGGGAATTGGTACAGGGACACTCCGCCACCTGATCTTTCCGCTGGTAGTATGGTCATGTAATAATGCTACTTGTTGTGGTTATCTTTATTCTCTCTCCCCCACGGAGGTCTGTACGGCGCAGTGTAGGCGCCATGTTTTTCTTTTTTGCACTGTTGTGCTTACGTTTATATTTCTGTATTTGGTAACATTGCTCTGTACACTTCATGGTCCACAAGATCCTATATCTTTGTTTCGAATTCATGTTCCATGCCCAGCCAGACATAGTATGTTCTCTTACGCTGCCTCATGCCGTTTAATATATCCTCTTTAAATGTAAAGGGGCTCAATAGCCCTTTTAAAAGGAGACAGATGTGGAAGGAAGCTTTGGCTCTTCACAGTGATGTTCTCTTCGCCCAGGAGACCCATTTCTCCTCCCTTCATCCTCCGAAATGTACACATTTTAGATTTCCTCACATATTTCAAGCATCTCATTCCAGTAAGTCCAAGGGTGTCTTGATAGCAATAAAATATTCGGTTGCCTTTCATATGCATCAGGTCATGTTGGACCCTCAAGGTAGATTTGTGATACTCATATGTGACATAAATGATATCACTTTTACGTTGGTTAACATATATCTCCCTAACTCACATCAACTTAAGGCTTTTCACAAAATCCTCCGAAAAGTAAATAAAGTGGTGAAGGGGATGTTGATCATAGGAGGGGATTTTAATGAAGTTATGCATCCCTCAATTGATTCCTCCAATGCCCATAGACCTCGCTCCAATCTACACCACACGGTACACTTGGAAGAGCTATATGATGTGTGGCACTGTCAACATGGTAATGAACGTGATTTTACGTATTTTTCTGCGCCACACAAAGTATACTCTCGCATAGACATGTTTCTGGTGAGTAAACTCAGTCTCCGATGCATCTCCACATCCACTATTGGGGAAATATCGTGGTCAGATCATGCTCCCATCTCTATAAAGGTCCTGGTTCAATTGCCAACGCCCCCTTTCTCCTCCTGGAGACTGAATGATCTAGTATTAGATCATCCTCTCACGAAAGATTTGATGGATACACACGTCCAAACATACTTTGAGATTAATGCCCCTTCCTCAACCAATTGCTTTTCTTTATGGAATGCCCATAAGGCCTACATGCGGGGGATGGGGATTCAGGCTGCCTCCAGATTAAAAAAAGATAGGGAAAAAACCACTAAGGATATCCTCACTCAATTACATAACTTGGAATCCCTTAATAAATCTAAAGTGACTCCGGACACGTCGCAAAAAATCAAAGTTCTTAGGGACCAACTACAGGCAGTGCTTATGTCTGGGCATATGGCCTTATTTAAAAAATTGCAATTCGGCTTTTACTTTCACGGTAATAGACCAGGGGCACTCTTAGCTAAAATGCTTAAAAAAAAAATGCTAAACAGAGAGCAGCATTTCTCATGGACAAAAACGGCAATAAGGTTACTCACCCCCAAGAAATTAGTGATCAATTCCGGAGTTTCTATCACAATCTATATAACCTCAAAGAAGATAAAGCCACCTACCAACCTTCAGTATCGGACATTAATAACTTTTTGAGTGGCCTGAATCTTCCTTCCCTGTCTGTAGAAGACAGTGTTAAATTACAATCCCCCTTTACGGTACTTGAAGTCTCACAAGCTATTAAAAGTCTAAAGCCAGGTAAAGCCCCAGGACCAGACGGGTTTACTAATCAGTATTATAAAAGGTATGACACGACTCTAGCTCCGCATTTAGTCAAAGTGTTTACTGACGCTGCAGTGGTGGGGTCCTTTCCGCAGGAAATGCTCGCTGCCACCGTAGTCACTTTGCCGAAGCCTGGGAAAACGCCTGATTCTCCTGCTAACTTTCGCCCAATATCTCTTTTAAATACTGATGTTAAACTTTATGCTAAAATATTGGCTGGTCGGTTAGCTGCATTACTTCCTGAATTGATACATGAGGACCAGGTGGGATTTATTGCCGGACGGCAGGCACCAGACGGCACCAGAAGGCTTAAAAACCTGATTCATTGGGCGAAGACCCGTCGAGTGCCTTCCGTGCTTTTTGCTTTGGATGCGGAGAAGGCATTCGACCGGGTCCATTGGGGATACCTAGAGGCTGTTTTGTGCAAATTTGGATTTGATGGGTGGATAAAATCTGCTATTATGGCATTGTACTCCAATCCGTCAGCTAGAGTATTGGCTTCTGGGTTCATGTCTGCCTCGTTTCCTATTTCCAATGGCACCCGTCAGGGGTGTCCGTTGTCACCCCTGATCTTTGCGATGGTTATGGAGCCTCTAGCCATGTCTATAAGGCAGAACCCATCCATTACAGGCATAACGATTGGCACCCTTCAACACAAGATAGGGTTATATGCCGACGATGTTTTCCTCACACTCTCCAACCCTTTAATATCCCTACCGGCAGTGCAACACACCCTAGACACGTTTGGGACAGTGGCTTACTACAAAATCAATGCTGGTAAATCGCATTTGTTAGATGTGGGACTCCCGGTGCAAGTTGGGAATATAATCCGTAACTCCTTCCCTTTCCAATGGAACTCATCAAAAATTTCATATCTGGGTATACAACTCACTAATTCAACTAATCTCCTCTTCAAACATAATTTTACCCCTCTCTTAACCAGTATTCCCCAACTGCTATCTACCGACAGCGGAGTTTGTACATCTTGGGCGGGGGAAAATAGCAATCATTAAAATGATGGTTTTGCCGATTATTTTGTACACGTTACGTGCACTGATAATCCCTCTTCCTAGTTCCTTTTTGAGGAGTCTCCAAAGAATACTCAACAACTTTATATGGGCGCACAAAAAGCCTAGAGTGAGGATGCACACATTATTTAGACACTGGAGACAGGGAGGTATGGGAATGCCAGATGTCCAAAAGTATTACTGGGCAGTTTCATTAGACCAACTGAAGTCTTGGTGTGCACGCTTCCCCTCAAAGAGGTGGACACATATTGAACAGGCAATGGTAGGTCGCCCGCTTATCTCAATGTTAGGGGTTGGTTCACATTCTTCTCCTAATACCTATAATTGCGTGTCCCCCACTGTCTCGGCTTCTCTGAAGGCTTGGAAAAACTACGCCACCCGGCTTCCCTCCTTGGCCCTCACTCCACTTAAAAATTTGCCCTTACGATATTTACTTACTTCTTTACCGGAGATATCATTGGATAACTGGATAAATTCAGGGATCTCCCATATTCACTTGCTATTTACTGGCCACACATTATTAGCCTTTACAGACTTAGTGAAGGTTTATGGTATCCCTAATAGGGACTTCTATAAGTATTTATGTATAAGACATTTATTTACGTCTTTAGATGTCAACGCCTCAGTATTCCCCTCCATGGCCCGCCAGCAATATTTTGATCCTGAAAGTAGGAAACAGGGTATTTCGAGATTTTATGGAAATTTGTGCGAACATCTCCTTCCCAACATACCTTCTTATTGCGCTAAATGGGAAGAAGATTTTGACTCTTCCTTTTCTCTGATAGAATGGCAGAAAGCCTTTGCATGGCCCAAAAAAATATCTAAGGGGGTTAAACATTGGGAAGCTTCCCAAAAACTGTTGTTACGCTGGTACTTAACACCTTTGAATTTTGCGAAATCTGACAACTCTTACCCGGAAGTGTGCTGGAAGGGATGTGGTTGCAAAGGGTCGTACTTTCACATGTGGTGGCAATGTCCGGAAGTCTATGCGTTTTGGAGACAGGTATTCAATATCATTTCCCAAATTTCGTCCGGTATGGTTAAACCTGACCCGGCCCTGGCTTTATGTTTTCTTAATATGCACAATATCCCGAGCTCCTCTCAAATGGTGTCCAGCCATATCATTATAGCAACACGTTTGCTTTTGGCTAAATACTGGAAATTACCCAAACAATACTCCATTTCGGAATTGATCAATCAGGTTAATGTTTCCTATACCATGTAACGCATGTATGCTCTGCGATCCCATAGACTTCCCCACATTCTTACACTATGGGAACCATGGACCAGGTATCTGTCCACCTCCGCACAGGGAGTTAAATTGCTTCCTCTTATTTCAACTGTCACTTGACAGCAATTAGACAAGGTACAAATACTTCGATTTCTAAAATTAGGTTACTAGACTCATGCCACGGGTATTACCATATGTTCTTTTAATGTATGATATGATTTATCGTCTAGGTAATTTCGGTGGTATTGATGTAACTCTTAGACATGTGAATATAATATAATATTATAAATAGTATGATGGGGATTGTTACTCCTCCTCCCCATGAGGGGGGGAATATCTGTATGCATGTGGCTGGCATCATCTCGGAAAGTGTCTTCTTCTCAGGACCACTAATATCAAGGGATAAATTGGATAACATAAGGCACCAATATAATATATTTGTACCGCTGTATACTGGAGGAGATGTAGGGTTGTTGTGTCATTTTACATTCATCTTCCTATATACTGTAATGTGACAAGAGGTCTGAATTATGCTATTACCATAAGTGTTCTATGGGTTTGGAGGTTCCTGCGTGGACCTACTGTTGATAAAGTCTGATATTTTTGTTGTTCTTTTTTCTTTATTCTGTACTTCTGAAAAAGTTAATAAAAAAAATGTAAACTTTAAAAAAAAAAAAAAAAAAAAAAAGAGAACCTAAAAATTTGATGTGTCTGAAAGGAATGAATATGCATGAATTGCAAGCCAACTAAACAATAGGTGAGAGTATAAATGAGATGTCACCTCCGACATAGAAAAGTAGTGTTTAGCACTGCCTAACATCACTGACATTGAGAAGAAGGTGGCTGTTAAAATGATGTACATGACAATCCGGGGCCGGATTAAAAATTGGACACCCAGGTGCGTGGTCCAGGACCTCCACCACCACACTGGAAGTAGAGGGCCTCCACCATTGCTGCGGCTGGAGCAGAGACAATCATTATTAGAACCTGCTTCAGCCGCAGCAACATCTCTTTCAGGGGTGGTACACGACCGGTTCTCCCCGGTTCACCTGAACTGGTTGTTAAAATTAGAGCCAGTACACCGAACCGGGGAGAAGCAGGATCATGACTAGGTTCCCCTGCACTCAATTGTATGTGTGTCCTTAGGCCTTGGTTACAATTGAGCAGTCACTGGCAAAAATTTGTTGAGCACAACAGGAGACCTGCTTATACGTCCTGATTCTGATCAGGACATAGGATAAACCGTAACTTTGAGCTTCACTACGATAAAATAGGTTGAGGATGCAAGATAGGTCCCCATAATAATGAAGTGATACTAGAAGAGTAGATAAAAGATACTTGTCGGCTGACAATTGGGATGCACGGCTTTCTACCGCTATGAATGAGCGCTTCTCATTGGCTGGAAACTTCAGAGATACCTACTGCATGGGAGGTTCTTAGGGTTCATAATCTCGATGTCTCCTAACACATGCAGCCACTGCCATAACCTGCCAATAAATTAAATTAAAAGCAACCTTCCTCTCCCTGATGAGGGGACATGTTGGAGAAATTATGCTTTCATTAAATGAAAACTGCTGCAGGGATTCAATAGGGTTAGTTTAGCGGCTCTGGGCTCTTTTTTTTTAGGGTGGCATCCCTACTTAGGCTCCAGTGAGAGATAGTAATAAGGCATGTAAAACAATTTTGAGTGCACACAATATCTGACTACATATGTGCACTGGTAAAAATAAAGAACCTACTGTTACCGATAAGTAGCCGATCTCATCCATTTGGGACACACTGACTGGCAATACTTGGATGTTATTTGATATATTTTGTGATACTTCTTTGCTTTTAATGCATATTAAATAAAGGCTATATCTTTATTTAATTTTTGGATACCCTTTTACTAACGGTACATACGGAAAATAAGTCCCCCCGGGGCACCTAATTGTATCTGGTGTTAACAACTTATGTGAGCCAATTAGTAAATTCATAGCTCATATGTTGAGACCAATTGTGGTGCTGCTCCCTTCTTACCTAAAGGATACTACAGATGTATTGCAGAAATGTAATGGTATCTAGCTCAAACCCAATATAGTGATTGTAACGTGTGACGTTAAATCTTTGTACACGTCCATCAAACATTAGAATGGATTGGAAGCAAAACATACCTTCCTGACGACGTCAGACCTGGATAGTGATATATGAGAGTTGTTTACTAACCTGTTGTAATTCTCACTTACCCATAATTTTTTCTTGTTCAGGGATTTGCTACACCTACAGCTCCAGGGCACCGTCATGGGGGCAGCAGGTGTGCCCTGATATGCCAATCTGTTCTTTTGGCTGTGGGAGAGACAGATTTTCCTCACCGAGCCAGTTCCGTAGATTGACAAGGTCCAACTTTCGGGTCGTTATATTGACAATATTATATTCATCTGGCAGGGTTCAATGGAGAAACTGAACATCTTTATGGACTCCCTCAACAGGAATAATCTCAATATCAAACTTACCTTTAAACATGGGCATTCTGATATGGATTTCTTGGACGTCAGTTTCCAGGTAGATGAGGCCGATACAATTCATTCAGATCTTCATAGAAAAAGCACTTCAGTCAACTCCCTCCTGCATATCCAAAACAACTTATTTGGAGCATACAAATTGGCCATTTTTTCCACATCCGGAGGATCTGCTCAAGAGATGACTTTTTTTTAAAAACGTGCTATAGAAATAAAACACCGGTTTGAAGAGAGGGGATACGACAAAAGATTGATTAGAGTGGGATCTGATCCAGCCTTATCTACAAATAGACAGACTTGCTACTAACAGGGAATAGACGAGGAAAAAGAGACCAACAGGTAAGATATATTTCTAATTTCAATTCTAAAACTAAGGAAATAATGGGGATCTTTGAGAAATTCTGGGGGATACTTTTGAGTGACCCTACCTTACAGCGCTGCCTCCCAAAGAGACCTACGATCACATATAGAAGAGCAAGCAACCTCAGAGACACCTTGGTAAGGAGCCACTATGAGGGGCACACACCAAACAGTACATAGCAGAGAATACAAAATAACCCACACTATTACCTGTAATACCATTGGGGTAATCTATGCTGCCACTTGTCCCTGCAATTTAATCTATGTGGGACTGACCTCCCGTGAATTCCGTAGGAGGACAAGAGAACATGTCCAAGGGATTAAGAAGGTTAATGAGGAAACTGATCTGTCTAGATTGAAGCCCATTGGTAAACATTTCAAGTTGCATCATAAATGTGATGCATCAAAATAAGGATGAGAGGCATTGATCGTATTCTATTTGGTAGTAGAGGGGGCAATTGAAAGATAATCCTGGCCCACAGAGAAGTAAAGTGGATTTTCACTCTCAATACAGTGTCCCTGAGAAGACTAAACGAGAATATCAGTTATGCCCCTTTTCTATAAATTCCCTAATGTCTGATATAGTGATATAACACATCATTATCCATTAGTGGGGTAGCTAGTAGCTTTTAAGTGGTTTTAACAGTCATAATTGTAGTATCATCTTTGCTTTGTTCGGACTGGTGTTCTGTGTTTGGTCTGTATATCTTTGCATTTATAGCTGTCTACTGACTATTTTTTTGTCAGAGTTTTATGCATGTTCTATGCTCTGTTGTCGGCGCCATACAAGATAATCAGTTGTCTACTATACCATGCGGTACTTCCAGACATATATTGTTGTCCATTTAATATGTCTGCAATAGATATATATTGAGCACACCACAGACTTTTTTGTGGGTCATCTGTCCCCCTTTTTACATCCAATTTTATGTATTTTAATGAAATGTAATAAAGACTTGTATATTATAACTTTGACACTTTTTGTCCTGTGTGTATTTTGATGCTTTGATATTGTATGACACAAGACACATGCTGTTTTGTTATTTAGCTCATAACTAATAGGTTGCGCAAGTCCAAAGAAGTGACTTAAAGTTGACCTGTCAGGAGCTTCTATTTGTTTCCAGAATTTTTCTTTATTTTAAAGTGTCTCTTTCAGGTCTCCTATGTTCCTTTTCTGAGGATAGCATCGAATAGAGGGGGAGATGTTGAGCTTGAGGTTATAAAGGTTTTTTGTATGACTTGAGTCAATATTTTCATGTAAAAGCTGTTTAACCCCTTCAGGACCGAGCTCATTTTGGCCTTCAGGTCCAGCCCCATTTTTCCAAATCTGACATGTGTCAGTTTATGTGGTAATAACTCTGCAATGCTTTTACCAACATAAGCGATTCTGAGAATGTTTTCTTGTGACAAATTGTACTTTACATTAGTGGAATAATGTGGTTGATAAATTCATTGCTTATTTGTGAAAAACACCAAAATGTAAAGAAAATTTGCAACAATTATGATTTTTCTCATTTTAAATGTTTATGCTTGTAAAACAGATAGTAATACCACACAAAATAGTTACTATTTCACATATTCCATATGTCTACTTTATGTTGGAATAGTTTTTGGAACGTCCTTTTATTTTTCTAGGACGTTACAAGGCTTACAACTTTAGCAGCAATTTCTCACATTTTCAAGAAAATTTCAAAAGGCTATATTTTCAGGGCCGAGTTCAGTTCTGAAGTGGCTTTGAGGGGCCCATGTATTAGAAACCCCCATAAACACCCCATTTTGATAACTGCACCCCTCAAATTATTCAAAACAGCTTTCAGAAAGTGTTTTAACCCTTTAAGCGTTTGACAGGAATAGAAGCAAAGTAGGGGTGAAATTTTGAAATGTACATTTTTTTTGCCAAAATGAAATTGTAATAATTTTTTTTCTGGAGCACAGAAGGTTTTACCCAAGAAATGCAGCTCAATATTTATTGAAAAAAATGTTTATAGGAGAAATCCTCCAGCTCACCTTTAACCCCTTCCCACCGGATCACGTACAGTAACGTCATTAAAACTGGTGTCTTACCGCATTTTCACGTAACTGTACGTGATGGAGATGAAGCTGGCTCAGGAGCTGAGCCAGCGACATCACCGCCGGGTGACAGCTGTATGTTACAGCTGGCACCCTGAGGTATCGGCAGGACCGGAGCTAGCCTCCGATCCGACCGATTAACCCGTCACATGCTGCGTTCAATAGAGATCGCAGCATGTGAGGAGTTTATAGCCACCAGCACCCCAGCAACGTGATCGCTGGGTTGCCAGTGGCTGCAAAGGCGATCGGAGGGCTAATGCTTACCTCCCGGTCCGCCAGTAACGGAATCCTCCTATGCCCCGTCGTCGGCGGGGCCCAGGAGGCTTCCGGTACCATCGGCAAGATGGCGCCGGCTCAGCTTCCGGCTCAGAAGCTGAGCCGGCGTCATCAGCAGTGGGTGTCCGCTGTATGTTACAGCGGACACCCCGATCTATCGCCAGGAACCGGAGCTAGCTCCGATTCCTGGCATTAACCCCTTCGATGCAGCGATCCATTGTGATCGCTGCATCCTAGAGGTTTGTAGAAAATCGGCAGCCTTGCCATGCGATGGCAAGGCTGGCGACTGTTACTATGGCAACAGGAGCCCTAACAATGGACTCCTGTCTGCCATTACGTAAGCTGATTAGGCCCCGCCCAGAGGCGGAGCCTGATCGGCTTGCTGTCAGTGAATAACTGACAGTTCCAATACATTGCACTACATAGGTAGTGCAATGTATTAGAACATCAAACAAACAGTTGGACATTCAAGTCCCCTTGTGGGACTAAAGAAAAGTGTAAAAAAAAAAAGTGTAAAAAAAGTAAAAATAAAAGTTGTAAAACATACAATAAAAGTTTCAAGTAATAAAATAAAACATAATCACCCTTTTTCACTTATCAAGTCATTTATTATAGAAAAAAATAATAAAGCCATACATATTTGGTATCGCAGCGACCGTAACGACCTGAACTATAAAAATATTATGTTATTTATCCAGCGCAGTGAACGTCGTAAACAAAAACCTCAAAAACACTGCCATAATTACTGTTTTTTTGGTCACTGTCTTCCAAAAATTGAAATAAAAAGTGATCAAAAAGTCGCATGTATCCAAAAACGGTACCTATAAAATCTATACCTCGTCTCGCAAAAAACAAGCCCTCACACAGCTCCATCGACTAAAAAATTTAAAAGTTATGGCTCTCACAACTTGGCAACAGAAAAAATACATTCTCTTTCCAAAAGTAATTTTATTGTGCGAAAAGTCATAAAAAAGTTTTATAAATTTGGTATCGCCGGAATCGTACTGACCCGCAGAATAAAGGTAACATGTAATATATAACGCATGGTGAACGCTGTATAAAAAAAAACAACTAAAAAACTATGGCAGAATTGCTGTTTTTTTGTCACCTTGCCTCCCAAAAAAAGGATAACAAGTGATCAAAAAGTCGCATGTATGCCAATATGGTACCAATAAAAGCTACAGCTCGTCCCGTAAAAAAAGAGCCCTCATACCACTACGTCTATGAAAAAATAAAATAAGTTAAGGCTCCAATAATTCAGGAAAGAAAAATATCCAGTTGTGAAGGCCCGAGGGGAACATTTCTTCTGTTTCAAAAGGCGATGTATCAAGGCACTAAAATTAGGGAACCAGGAAGGGGAGAGCCCAAACATATCTGCTGGAAGCGACGGTGCCCGTATTATACCAGGACAACACTTTTCCGGCAAAATTCCCCAAACTGCAAAGGTGCGGAGTGTGGACCAAAAGGCGGATAAGGAAGGACATTTATCAGTACGACACCGGCCTGTGCAGAAAGGATCGATCACAGCGTAACACACATCTATGGATCATTTTATTATTTTTTTTACCTTATTATTATACCACCTAACTATGCCCCTGATGTACTCTGCCGAGCTCACATATACCCCACATTATAAACGGAAACAACAGTGATGCTCCAAACAAAACTATTACCAAGCAAATTCCACGCTCCAAAACCCAAATGGTGCTCCCACCCATCTGAGCACTACAGTGTGCCCAAACAGCAGTTCACTTCCACATATATGGCATCAACATACCCGGGAGAACCCTATTAACAATTTTTGGGTGTGTGTGTCCAGTGGCACAAGCTGGGCACGACATATTTGACACTGAATTGGCATATCTAGGGAAAAATTTTAATTTGTACCTTCCGCAGCGCAATCATTTATGGAAAAGACACGTGGGGTGAAAATGCTCACTACACCTCTTGATAAATGCCTTGAGGGGTGCAGTTTCCAAAATGGGGTCACTTCTCAGGGGTTTCTTTTATTATTTCACATCAAAGCCTCTGCAATTGTGAACCAATACTTTATATGTCGCCAAATTAGGCCTCAATTTTACATGGTACTCTTTTACTCCTGAGCCCTGTCGAATGTCCAGGCAAAAGATTAGGACCACATGTTGGGTGATTCTAAAACAGGGAAACACTGCATAATAATTGAGAGCTGTCTTGTTATGGTGGCACAAGCTGGGCACCCCAGCTGTCACTAGTCACCTGACTAAAATATTTAACCTCTCTCTTTCCTCTGGTATCTTTCCCTCCGCTTTTAAACATGCCATTATAAACACATTATTGAAAAAAACAACTCTTGACCCATCCAGCGCTGCCAACTACCGACCAGTCTCTAATCTGCCCTTCATATCAAAACTCCTGGAACGCTTGGTCTACTCTCGCCTTATCTGCTATCTCTCTGCTAACTCCATTCTTGACCCCTTACAATCTGGTTTCCGCACTCTACACTCCACAGAAACTGCCCTTACTAAAGTCTCAAATGATCTCTTGGCGGCTAAATCGGACGGTAAATCCTCTCTCCTGATTCTTTTGGATCTCTCTGCAGTCTCTGACACTGTAGACCACAAACTCCTACTTAACATGCTCCACTCTATTGGCCTCCAGGACGCGGCTCTCTCTTGGTTTTCCTCCTATCTCTCTGACCGCTCGTTCAGTGTGTCATTTGCTGGTTCCACTTCTTCTCCTCTTCCCCTTGATATCGGGGTTCCGCAGGGATCAGTCCTAGGTCCGCTGCTCTTTTCTCTCTACACAGCTCCTATTGGACAAACCATCAGCAGATTTGGCTTCCAGTACCATCTCTACGCTGATGACACCCAATTATATACCTCTTCCCGTGACATCACCCCTGCTCTAATACAGAACACCAGTGATTGTCTGTCCGCTGTCTCTAACATCATGTCCTCTCTCTATCTGAAACTGAATCTTTCTAAAACTGAGCTCCTTGTGTTCCCACCATCTACTAACCTCCCTAAACCTGATGTCTCCATCTCTGTGTGTGGCACTATCATCACTCTTAAGCAGCACGCCCTCTGTCTCGGGGTTATTTTTGACTCAGATCTTTCCTTTACTCCTCACATACAATCACTTTCACGCTCCTGTCATTTTCACCTCAAAAACATCTCCAGAATCCGCTCTTTTCTTACGAAGGAAACTGCCAAAACTCTCGTTGCTCTGATTCACTCTCGTCTTGACTACTGTAACTCATTACTAGTCGGTCTTCCCCTCACTAAACTCTCCCCTCTCCAATCTATCCTCAATGCAGCAGCCAGGCTCATCTTTATGACCAACCGCTACACCAATGCCTCTAATCTGTGCCAGTCACTGCACTGGTTGCCCATCCCATTCCGAATAAAATTCAAACTTATTACTCTCACCCACAAAGCTCTCCACAGTGCTGCACCTCCTTACATCTCCTCCCTCATCTCTGTCTACCACCCTACTCGGGCTCTACAACCTGCCAACGACCTTAGATTAAAATCCTCCATAATCCGAACCTTCCACTACCGTCTCCAGGATTTCTCTCGTGCTGCACCAGTCCTCTGGAATGTGCTACCCCAGACAATCAGATTAATTCCCAATATCCACAGTTTTAAACGTGCCCTGAAAACACATCTATTTAGACAGGCCTATAACATTCCCTAATCTGACTCCTTTCCATGGCCCTCCTTTTAGATTAGTCATCAGAATAAGATTCCCTCACACTCCTTCTCTTCATGTCCGTCATACACGGATACTGGCTGGTGACCGGCTCATGCAGCTTTATGTTACCACCGCATGTGTATAAAAATGGCCGGACCATTGTACAGAACAAACACTGTTACACTTTGTGTCTCCTTTACTTCCTCATAGATTGTAAGCTCTTGCGAGCAGGGTCCTCACTCCCCAGATTTGACTATGTAATGTCTGATATTGTTTGTTTCATGTCCCCTCTAAATTGTAAAGTGCTGCGTAATATGTTGGCGCTATATAAATAAAGATTATTATTATTATTATATCTAAGGAAAAATTCCCATTTTCATTCTCCCACATCGTGTGCACACGAATTTCTGCAAAACACCTGTGGGGTTAACATTCTCACTACACCCCAAGGTGAATACCTTGAGGGTGTTGTTTTTCAAAATTTTGTCACTTCTGTGGTGGATCCACTGATTTGGTCCCACAGGGACTTTGCAAATGCAACATAGCCACCAGAAACCAAATGCAGCAAAATCTGTACACCAAAAGCAAATGGCGCTCCTTCCCTTCTGAGCCCTGCCGTGTGCCCAAACCGCAGTTTATGACCACGTGTGGGGTATTGCCGTACTCCAGAGAAGTTGCTTTACAAATGTTGGAGTTGGAGTTCTTTTTTTCCTTTATTTGTTGAGCAAATTAAAAATTTGGAGCTAAAGCTACGTCTTATTGAAGAAAAAGGATTGTTTTTATTTTCACTGCCCAATTCTAATAAAATCTATGAAACACCTGTGGGGGCAAAATGCTCACTACACCCCTAGATGGATTCCTCAAGGGGTGTAGTTTTCTCGATGGAGTCACTTTTTTGGCGTTTTAACTGTTTTGGTCCCACAGGGGCTTTGCAAATGCGACATGGCCTGCGCAAACCATTCCTGCTAAATTTGAGCTCCAAAAGCCAAATAGCGCTCTTTCCCTTCTAAGCTCCGCCGTGTGTCCAAACATCCGTTTATAACCACATGTGGAGTACTGTTTTACTCGGGAGAAATTGTTTTACAAATGTTGTGGTGCTTTTTCTCCTTTAGTCCTCGTGGAAATTAGAAAAAAATTTGCTAAACCTACATTTTCTTTGAAAGAATGACAATTTTCATTTTCACGGCCTACTTCCAATAATTTCTGCAAAAAACCTGCTGGCTTAAAATGCTCACTATACCCCTAGATAATTTCCTCAAGGGGTGTAGTTTCCCAAATGGGGTCACATTTGGTGTATTTCCACTGTTTTGGCACCGAAAGAGCCCTTGAAACCTGACATGGTGCCTAAAATATTTTCTAATAAAAAGGAGGCCCAAAATCCACTATGTGCTCATTTGCTTCTGAGGCCGGTGCTTCAGTCCATTACCGCACTAGGGCCACATGTGGGATATTTCTAAAAACTGCAGAATCTGGGCAATAAATATTGAGTTGCGTTTTGCTGGTAAAAACTTCTGTGAAACAAAAAAAGTAGATAAAATATGAATTTCTGCAAAAAAAAAAATGAAATTTTAAAATTTCACCTCTACGTTGCTTTAATTCCTGTGAAACGTTTAAAGGGTTAAGAAACTTTCTAAATGCTGTTTTGAATACTTTGAGGGGTGAAGATTTTAAAATGGGGTGACTTTTTGGCGGTTTCTAATATATAAGGCCCTAAAAGCCGCTTCACAACTGAACTGCCCCCTGTAAAAATAGCCTTTTGAAATTTTCTTGAAAATGTGAGAAATTGCTGCTAAAGTTCTAAGCCTTGTGACGTCATAGAAAAATAAAAGGACGTTCAAAAAACTATGCCAATCTAAAGTAGACATATGGGGGATGTTAATTAGCAACAATTTTGTGTGGTATAACTGCCTGTCTTACAAGCAGATACATTTACATTTAGAAAAATGCAAATTTTTGCAATTTTTCACAAAATTTTGTTGTTTTTCACTGGTAAATATTGAATTTATCGACCACATTTTTTTGACTATTATAAAGTCCAATGTGTCACGAGAAACCAATCTCAGAATCGCTTTGATTATAAAGTGAAATATAATAATAAAAAAAAAAATCTGAGTATAGGCGTTGGCAAAACAGATCAAAGATCCCTGATAAAGTGACTAAGGTAAAAAAGTAACGTTTGGTAGACCTTTACATCAATACAACACTAGACAGGTGTAGTGATTCACATTACTAGTCCATTTGCCATAGCGATACAAAATCACCAAGCCTCATTGAGATGTCCTATATGCACTGATACAAACGTGCACCACTTTAGACATTCACAGAGGACCCTAGTAATTATCAAAATGGTTTGTAAACCACAAATAAGCAAACGTCCCAATGCGTTTCTGCACCCCTGTAAATACAGGAGAGCGTCCTCAGGGGTTTTGAATTGCTTTAGTTATTTAACAACTGCCGATCAGCACATAGTGCACGCCGGAGAATACAAAATAAACAGCATAATATGTGCTGATCGGCAGTTGTTAAATAACTAAAGCAATTTAAAACCTGAGAACGCTCCCCTGTATTTACAGGGGTGCAGAAATGCGTTGGAACGTTTGCTTATTTGTGGTTTACAGACCATTTTTATAATTGCTAGGGTCCTCTGTGAATGTCTAAAGTGGTGCATGTTTGTATCAGTGCATATAGGACATCTCAATGAGGCATAGTGATTTTGTATCGCTATGGCAAATGGACTAGTAGTGTGAATCACTACACCTGTCTAGTGTTGTATTGATGTAAAGGTCTACCAAACGTTACTTTTTTACCTTAGACACTTTATCAGGGATCTTTGATCTGTTTTGCCAACGCCTATACTCAGATTTTTTTTGCATCAGTGCCCTATCTTTTATTATTATACCAATAAAATATTTTTCAACGTTTATTTAGGCAGGACTTCTTCTTTTTATTAGAATACATTTTAGGCACCATGTCAGATTTGAAGCGGTCTTGTGATGCCAAATCAGTGGAATCCCCTAAAAAGTGACCTTATTTTGGAAACTACACCCCTTAGGGAATTTATCTAGGGGTATAGTTAGCACTTTGACCCCACATGGTTTTGCTAAATTAATTTGAATTAGTCTGTGAAAATGAAAATCTAGAATTTTCTAAATTTTACAAGCTATAAAAGAGAAAAAGCACCACAACATTTGTAAAGCAAGTTCACCCGATTACGGCAATGCCCCATATGTGGTAATAAACTGCTGTTTGGACCCACGGCAGGGCTCAGAAGGGAAGGAGCACCATTTGGATTTTGGAGCACAGATTTTGCTGGAATGGTTTTCGGTGCCATGTCGCGTTTGCTTCGCACTGGAGGGACCAAAACCATGGAAACCCCCAAAAGTGACCCAATTTTGGAAACTACAACCCTCAAGGAATAATACTAGTGGTATAGTGAGCATTTTGACCCACAGGTTATTTGCTGAATTTATTGGAATTAGTCTGTGAAAATGAAAATCTACTTTTTTTCTTATAAAACATAATTTTTTTTAAATTTTACAAGGCATAAAAGAGAAAAAGCACCACAACATTTGTAAAGAAATTTCTCCTGATTATGGAAATACCTCATATGTCATAATAAACTGCATTTTGGACCCACGGCAATGCTCAGAAGGGAATGAGCACCATTTGGATTTTGCAGTGCAGATTTTGCTAAATTGGTTTCTGGTTGCTATGTCGCATTTTCAGAGCCCCTGAAGTACCAATACAGTAGAAATTCCCCAGGTGTTATCCAATTTTGAAGACTATACCCCTCAAATAATTAACATTTAATTATTAGTTTTTCAATTAAACTCATGGATGGTATTGTGTCTTAGGCTGTGTTCACACGACCTATTTTTAGACGTAAATGAGGCGTATTATGCCTCGTTTTACGTTTGAAAATAGGGCTACAATACGTCGGCAAACATGTTTTGCTTTTCTGTTTGCAATCATAGTTTGCCTGCTGTTGCGCGAATCACGCTCGTCCCACGGAGGTGCCTCCGTGTGGCATGCGTGATTTTCACACACCCATGGGTGCGTGATGCACGAAAAACACCTGTCGTGAGTTTTACGCAGCGGACTCACTCTGTGCAAATATCACTGACAGTCTGCACTGCCCCATAGACTAGCATAGGTCCGTGCGACACGCGTGAAAAGCATGCGCGTTGCATGGACGTATTACACGTTCGTGTAAATCCGCCCTAAAACTCATGACAGGTCCTATATTTCTGCGTTTTTCGCGCATCACGCACCCATTAAACTCAATTATGTGTATTTATCTTTAAAAAAAATTTGCACTTTTCTTTTATTTTTTTATTACTATGGTCTGTCCCTCAAAGGTCAAAAAAGACCTTTGGGGAACTCTATATATTTTTTTTTCTTTCTTTTAGGCTTTATTCAGACGAACGCAATATATGTCTGTGCGTCTGTGCGTGATTTTCAGGTGCACTGCACGGACCTATATTAGTCTATGGGGCCGTTCGTACATGTGCGTGATTTTTACGCCGCGTGAGTCCGCGGTGAAAAACTCACGACAAGTCTGTTCTTTGGGCGCATCATGCACCCATTGAAGTCAATGGGTGCGTGAAAACAACGCATGCCACACGGAAGCACCTCCATACGGACATCGTTTTTCACGCAACACTTGTTAAGTGGATGTAAATGAGTTGAGCAAACTGGTCCAAACAAGCACAAACCAGGAAGTGGGTTATCACTTGCTGGCCACATGCGCACAGTTCAAACCGACATCTGCTGCAATGCCTCGTGCTTGCGATGTGGAGAAGCTGATCTGCTTGGTCCAGGAGAGGCCACAGTTGTGGAACACACGGTCAGAGGCCTACCACGACCGCACGGGCAAGGAGGTCGGCTGGGATGAGGTCGTGCAGAGCCTATTCGGACAGGAGTGGGATAAAAGCACCACAAGAGACCGCCAGTGCATTGGTAAGTCCTTATCTTTCTTTACGCCAATGCAAACGCCCATGCTGTAGTGTATCCTTATGTTTCACATGTTCCTACTGTGCAAGGCAGCGGCTGTGTCACAGCATCATGAAGCCGGTGTCTAATGTTTTTTGTTGTGTAAGGAATGGCGACGTTTTGGACAAGTTCACTGTTCAGTGATGTCAACTGCTGAGCTTGTTTTTTTGTTGTTCCTATGTCCAGTTTCTGATGTCAAAACACGGTGGAGGAGCTGTCGCAATCAATTTGGCGGCAGAGGGCGAAGTGGGGACGGTGCGATTAAGAAGCGGCAATACATCTACACCAAGCAGCTAATGTTCCTGAAGGACATTATGGAGATGCGCCCGTAAGTACCGCCTGTACCTTGAAGACATTTGTGTGCTCACGTGAAAAACAGGCGAAACAGGTTGTTTCTCCTTTGGCCCAATCGTTATAAATGAGTAACGCAAACTTGTTATGGCAGATGCAGTGATTATCTACTCGACACCAAGGAGGAGGCAGGGCATGAGGAGTCGCAGCCGGCCCCGGAACAACATCCCGTGCTGCCCTTGACCCCAGAGGCGACGGCCCCACAAGCAGCCACCCAGTCGAGCAGCCAACCCCAGCTGGCACGGGACGTCGACAATCCCCGTACACCACCAGCCAGGCGCTGGCGCAGCCAGGTTGCCTCAGCAGGTGCCACCGTGGTACTCCAGGGTACTGGAGTACCTCCGCCGCTGCTCCGACGAGGACGCCTGTGACGCGTTTTTGCCGCAGCCTGGCGCCGCTACTCAGGCGAGTACCTAACCACTGGATGGCATGCGTCCAGGGCTCCCTCCTTGCCGTAATTGACTCCACTACACCTCCTAACAATCCACGCTAGTGCTTCCAGGTAATTGAGGTTTGGCGTGGATTGCCTGATGCATCAGTGCCATACACTGCACCTCTCCCTTCACAGCCTGCCACCCCCTTGCCCCGGCAACACTTCCAGCGGCCAATGGTGACACGAATGTCACCTGGTCATGTGGTGGTGCGGGACCGGCCTTTCCCACCATACGCCAGACCCCTGGAACCCTTTGCCCTGGGCCCACCGGCAGGGTATAACACTCTTTATCAGTGCCACTATGCTGTTGAGGAACATCCTCAGCAGGGCCAGGGACAGCATAGTGGTGCTGAAATGGCAACCTATCACTCCCCATCACTCAGATATCAGGAGTTGTAGCGGTGTGTCGGCAGATTAGTGTGTGCTTGTTCTTTTCAACAAAACCTCCTTTTTTTTTTACGATTCTGCATCATGTTGGTGCGTTTTCATGTTGATTATTGAAGAACGGTTCTTTCGATTGTGCATTGAGCTCTGTACACAATAAAGTGTGTTTTCTTTGAGCAATATAATTGTTTGTATTTGCCTACATGTATGTGGTGTTCCAAAGGTTAGCGAACACGTCCTTTGAGGTAAAGTTGGGGCATTGTGGCCAGGGCACTACAGATGTGCATGCCCTCATTGAGGTATTAGTGTATCTTTAGTGGTTTTGAAAAATTCCTCCAAGTCTTTATATAACGCCTTGCGGTGCTGTGATAAAGTCTGCCAGGAAGAGATTTTGGATTGTATTTGGGGACACTGGATAAGGCAATGTGCCTCATACAATTTCTTGGGGAGGTTGACAACACGGCAAAACCACCAAAGATATAAGCTCGCAACCCATGTCAAGGGTCCTCATGTCTTGCGAGTCCCTAATACTAAAATCCCCACCCTGAATGACAAAATGTTGGCCAAAAAAAACAGACATTGCCCCACTAATCTCCACGAGCCCATCCTTCACAGAGAATCCTCCTGCCATGGCACTGCTCCATCGGGGCTATCAAAATATTGCGCAAACATGTCGCATCCTCGGATCCCTGATGTTTGAGCCCTTCCGAGTGGAATTTGTGGTGGCATGGTTGATCTTGTGGCATTGGTGCGAATAAATTCGGCATCACAACCGGCGTCATGTATGTGACAAAAATTATGAAGCACGACACACGCTTGTATGACACGGGTGACATTTTGCGGCGTCAGTTGCATAGTGGTGAGAAAAACACGCCATTTGGTTGACATTATGCCAAATGCACATTCCACACATCTGCGTGCTCTGCTAAGCCGGTAATTGAATATGTGCCGACGGTCATCCAAGCCTCTTCGAGCAAATGGGTGCATTACTTGGCATGTGAGGCCAAAACCCTCATCTGCCACGATTACATAAGGGACTGGTGGTCCTCGCGAGCCAGGCAGGAGGCTCGGTTCCGGCACACAAAGTTGATTGCCCATCAGACGATGGCCCATTCTGGATGTGCGAAAGATGTGGGCATCAACAGAGCTTCTATAGGACCCAATGTGTACAATGTTAAAACAATAATTGCTGTCGGACAAGGCCAACAAGACGATGGAGAAAAACTGTTTGTAATTATAGAATCGGGATCCAGAGTGGGGGGGCTTCTTGACACGAATATGCTTGCCGTCTAGGGCACCAATACAATTTGGAAATTGTGTGGTGGCGAGAAAATCCGCAGAAATCGAAAGCCAGTGCTCTGTCGAGGGCTGAGGCATCACTGTGGCCTTCAATCGCTGCCACATCACAACATAGGTGCCGGTCACAATGGCCGAAATTGTGCTCACTCCAAGAAGGAATTCGAAATGTAACGAATGAAAGCTGTTTCCTGTAGCAAGAAATCTACATGGGCGAGATGAAAAAATACAACCCACAAATAAACGTGATGTAGGACATGACACCCACACACCATCCTGTAAGCTGCAATTGTATAAAACACACATACCTCAACATCACAAGGAGTCGCTCCTCGGGGGAAATGCAGCGCCGCATGTTTGTGTCCTGGTAGGTGATTCCTGAGCGAATCTGGTCCAGCAGAATATCAAATGTCGACACAGACATACGGCAAAACGACCAAAATTTCTCGAGGTGGCTGCGAAGGTCAACATATAGAGTATGAAAATGGCCTTTGGAGCTGCGCTGGGCCACAAGAGGATGAACCCAAATCCTCCCTCTTCTCCGGGATCCCTCCTGAAGCATGGGTCGGCGCTCACCAAATCTCAGAGAAACCATCCAGGATATCAGCACACGGCCCAGCGGAGTCACGGGCATAATGTTGATTTTATACCTGCAAACAAGCCAAGAAACACTCTACACGACCAAAAGTAGTTTGCAAGGTGCCAACAGGATGCGAACATGTGCTCACATCAAGCAGGTATTGGAGAAGGTGTCTTTTTGTAGGCTGCCCTCTCCATTACTCCACCCTCCGTTGTTTTTACGCGCGTAAAAAACGCATGCCATACGCGCGTAAAAAACGCACTAACGCAGCCCTCACGGATGCCACACGCAACTACAACGCAAGCAAAAAGTTGCATTTCTTACGCGCGCAAAAACGCCACGTTCGTGTGAATCCAGCCTTACACCATGCTTTTCCCCTGTAACTGGAGCTGCACAGCAGCCCCAGTTACAGGGGAAATCAGCCCTCTCATTGTGACAATTGTCAATAATAGGGCTGTGCTGGGCCAGCAGACCCAGCAGCAGTCTGTCACTAACAGCACCCGGCGATCATGTGACCAGTCACATGAACACCGGGAGCAATAGAAACAGCGGCGCGGCCGCTGCCTCTATTCCTATACACAGCGTCCATTGAGTGCTGTGTACACGTGATCAGAGAAGACATAAGCAGTGAAAGCTGCTTCTATCCTCTCCTCAGGTGCCCCAGCAGTCACTGGCAGCTGGAGACCCGACATGCAGCTGCCCGATCGCTCAGGCAGCAAGTTAAAACACGAGCCGTAAAAAGTCTATAGCGCTGGTTTTAAGGACCCTGACCGCTGGCCGTAAAAACACAGCCAGCGGTCGGGAACCAGTTAGTCTGCGGTTCAATATGATTATGACAATACCAAATTTATATCGTTTTTAACTGTTTTACTACCTTTACACAATAAAAAAACTTTTTTCTAAGTAAAATAATGTTTTAGTGTCACCATATCCTGAGAGACATAACATTTTTATTTTTTTTGTCGACGGAGCTGTGTGAGGGCTTGTTTTTATTGCATGTCCAACTGTAGTTTTTATTGGCACCATTTTGGGGTACTTGCGACTTTTTGATCACTTTTTATGAATTTATTTTTGGAAACGTGACCAAAAAACGAAATTCTGTCATTGTTTTTTATTTTATTTTTTTACAGTGTTCACCGTGCGGGATAAATGTTAAAATATTTTTATAGTTCAAGCTGATACGAATGTATAGTTTTTGGTTTTGTTATTCATTTTTTCCTAATTATAAAGGACTTTATCAGGGAAACAGGGTGATTATTGTTTTTATTACAAGAAACTTTTATTTATTTTGCTAAAACATTTTGTTTTTACTTTTTTTTTACACTTACTTGGGGACTTGAGGATTTGATCTTCTGATACCCAGTACAATACACTGCACTACTTATGTAGTGCAGTGTATTGCAACTGTAATTTTATAACAGACCTGCAGTCTATTAGGTTATGCCGTTGGCAGGACTTAATAGGCTTCCGTACCTGGCCGACCAGGAAGCCGTTGCTAGGCTTCCTGGTTGCCATAGCAAACAGCAACACCCCGCAATATTTAGCGGGGGGCCAATGGGGTACAGGGGAGCCCCCTCCCTCTGTGTCAATCACTTAAATGCCCTTGTTGCTATTGACATCGGCATTTAAGGGGTTAAACGGCGGCGATCGGAGAGAACTTTGATCGCCACGGTAGCAGTGGGATGTCAGCTGTATACCCGCTGAAGATGAAGCACGCACAGCCCCTGTGTTCGCTTCATCCTCAGGGCGTTACTGTACGCCCATTTGCGGGAACACACCGCTAAAAAGGATGTACAGTATCGCCCATTTACGTGAAGGGGTTAAAGGTTTTGTCTCATCAGAGACAACCCCTTCAAGTTTGAAGCCCCATTGTGATTAGCTGATTGCTGTGGGTCTGGCTCCCAGCACCCCGACAAACAGATGATTTTGCCATGGGAAGCCACTGACAACAAGGCATTTTCCCTGCAGCGGCCACTGCATGGGAAGTTGTAGTATTACATGGCGACAATACAATTTACAGCTCTTTCTGTATATAAACTCATACAGGAAAAGCTTTTAATTACTTTGTGTAGGCGAGGAGAGGCATGACTCTTAGGGTGGTTTTCACGCGCCACGCACAGACCAATACAAGTCTATGGGGCAGTACAGACAGTCCGTGCTTTTTGCGCAGCGTCTGTTCGCTGCGCAAAAAACACGACATGGTCAGTATCTCCACGTATTTCGCGCATCACGCACCCATTGAAGTCAATGGGTGCGTGAAAACCACGCAGGTCGCACGGAAGTACTTCCGTGCAAACTGCCTGTTTCGCGCACCAGCACCACGTGCTTTTCTGTTTACAAACATCCAAACGGAGTGTCTTTGAGATGAGCGAACCCGGACAACCGAACCAAACTTCACCGGGTTCGGCCGAACTCGTTTTGGCCGAACCCGGCAAAAAAATTTCCGGTACGTGACGTCAGGAGATAGTCACTGTCCAGGGTGCTGAAAGAGTTAAACTGTTTCATCACCCTGGACAGTGACTTCCGATCCCAATATACATGAACGTGTAAAAAAAAAAAAAGTTCTGACTTACCGATAACTCCCGGCTTCTTCCTCCAGTCTGACCTCCCGGGATGACAATTCAGTCCAAGTGACAGCTCCAGCCAATCACAGGCCAAGCACAGGCTGCAGCGGTCACATGGACTGCGGCGTCATCCAGGGAGGTGGGGCCAGATGTCAAGAGAGGCGCGTCACCAAGGACGCGTCACCAAGGCAACGGCCGGGAGGGACGTTCTCAGTAAGTACGAACTTTTTCTTTTTTTTTAACAGGTTTCTCGATATTGTGATCGGCATTCACTGTCGACGGTGCTGAAAGAGTTAACTGCCGATCAGTTAACTCTTTCAGCACCCTGGACAGTGACTGACGTCGACTAGACTCATCTCTATGATGGCGGCTGCGCGAAAATCACGCAGCCGCGCATCATACACGGATGACACACGAAGCTGTCAAGTGGTTTTTGCAAAACACCGCATTTTTTGCGCGCGCAAAAACGCACCGTTCGTCTGAATAAGCCCTTAGACTTTGTCTATGTGAGACCTGACAGCATTTAAACAACTTTTTTCATAAAAATACTGAATCAGATAAAAGAAAACAAAAGTATCAATGAGATCAGAATCTCCCCCAAATTATATGCGGCTCTCAGATAGGGAAGTATAGGAGACCAGGCAGAGCCACTTTAAAATTAGAAATTACAAGAGCTATAACAGAAGAAGACACAATTATCTTTTTAATGTAGAGATATTCCAAGCTACAATTTCCAGAAATTTTTGGTGCTGCTATTTGACAACTTTGGAACTGAAAACTTATTTAGCTTTATAAAATCATTACACAGGAGATCTGTAGAGTTGCCCATAGCAACTTGTTAAATGTGAATTGCAAATTTAGTCTTACTGGTTAGAAAGTAAATGTAACATCTTAATGTTATATACCATTGCATTCTCAAGTTGAATTTGGCAAAAGGTGTACCACTTTAATGATTGTAAATATAGCCAGCAAAAGCAAAATTTTACTTCCACATCAAGGTTGCTTTAATTCATTTTCAACAATTTTTAATGTACATCCTTGATGTGCGGCTGCAGTCACTAGGGGGCGCGCGCGATGACTCGTCCTGTCTTAAAGGGCCAGCGCGCGCCTTTATTCCTAAGACTTCCTATTTAATGTTCCTCCTCCCTTGCATCCCTGCTTGTTCAACCAAGTTCCCCATGAGTTTCCGTGTGCCCTGATTCCCTGTTTCTGTCCCTTTTGCCTTTTGTCTGGATTTCCCGTTACTGACCTCTGCTTGAACTTGACTATCCTTGTCTGCCGCCTACCTTGACCTATTGCTGCCATACCCGTTACGACGCCTGCCGCCTGCCTTGACCTATTGCTGCCATACCCGTTACGACGTCTGCTGCCTGTCCTGACTTCTGCCTATCCATCCGACCGCCTCTACCCGCTGTGCCAAGCATTGCCTGGGTTCCAAACACCATCTCCCAGATGACACCGAGGATCCACGAACAAACCGGTGAGAACCGCTATAGTAGTCCTATGGACAGATACTTCCATCCCTGCTGTGGATCTTTGGAGCTCCGTCAGTGTGATCATTGGTGTTCTTGTTGAATCTATGATTAATGCCCTCCTGTCCGGTCTGTGATATTTGGTGGGATGCCATCTCGTGTTTGTTTTGTAGTTGTACTATATTCTTTCCATTTTATATAATGGATTTAATGGTGCTCAGTGGGATGTTCAAAGTTTGGGATATATATTTATAACCCAACCCTGATATATATTTCTGCACAACTTTGCCTCCGACCCGTTTGGAGAGCTCCTTGATTTTCATGTTGCTTGCTCAGTTGTGTTGCATACTAAGTGGCCTTTCAGAATAGGTGTATTTATACAGACGTCATTTGACAGATCATGTGACACTTTGACAGCACACAGGTGACCTTTTTCAATTCATTATCTGGCTTCTGAAGATAATTTGCTTCACCGGACATTATTTAGGGGTTTCATAGCAAAGGGGGTGAATACATTTGCACTCACAACTAATTATTTTTTATTTATTTTTAAACAAGGTATTTTTTTAATTTACAATCCATGTTAGTTTCAGGGTGTAATGCAACAAAACAGAAAAAAACAAACAAAGGGGGTGAATACTCTTCAAGGCACCGTGTATGTTAAAATATAGCCACCTATTTAATAAAGTACATAAAACAATATATTAAAAAAATACAGCAGACACAAAACTCTATTATCATAGTTTTCATAATATATTGCATTAGTCCCCATCTTGCTGTTATTTAGGCAGTGATGTTGAGATGGATATTACTACTTGTTCCTTTCAGATAACCAAACCATACGTTCTTAGAGAATGAATGTTATGTTGCCATAATATTCATTCAGTGCTGTACGTAATCTTTTTTTCTAAGTGAGGTAGGGCACCCATACTATAATTGTATATAGTAAAGCTTCTGTAGTATAATTGTATATAATTGAGCTCCCATAGTATAATTATATATAGAAGAGCTCCTATAGCATAATTATATATATATATATATATATATATATATATATATATATATATATATATATATATATACAGTGAAGGAAATAAGTATTTAATCCCTTGCTGATTTTGTAAGTTTGCCCACTGTCAAAGACATGAAAAGTCTAGAATTTTTAGGCTAGGTTAATTTTACCAGTGAGAGATAGATTATATAAAAAAAATAAAAATAAAATCATATTGTCAAAATGATATATATTTATTTGCATTGTGCACAGAGAAATAAGTATTTGATCCCTTTGGCAAACAAGACTTAATACTTGGTGGCAAAACCCTTGTTGGCACGCACAGCAGTCAGACATTTTTAGTAGTTGATGATGAGGTTTGCACACATGTTAGATGAAATTTTGGCCCACTCCTCTTTGCAGATCATCTGTAAATCATTAAGATTTGAGGCTGTCGCTTGGCAACTCGGATCTTCAACTCGCTCCATAAGTTTTCGATGGGATTAAGGTCTGGAGGCTGGCTAGGCCACTCCATGACCTTAATGTGCTTCTTTATGACCCACTCCTTTGTTGCTTGGATGTATGTTTCGGGTAATTGTCGTGCTGGAAGACCCAGCCACGAGCCATTTTTAATGTCCTGGTGGAGGGAAGGAGGTTGTCACTCAGGATTTGACGGTACATGGCTCCATCCATTCTCCCATTGATGCGGTGAAGTAGTCCTGTGCCCTTAGCAGAGAAACACCCCCAAAACATAATGTTTCCACCTCCATGCTTGACAGTGGGGACGGTGTTCTTTGGGTCATAGGCAGCATTTCTCTTCCTCCAAAAACGGCGAGTTGAGTTAATGCCAAAGAGCTCAATTTTAGTCTCATCTGATCACAGCACCTTCTCCCAATCACTCTCAGAATCATCCAGATGTTCATTTGCAAACTTCAGACGGGCCTGTACATGTGCCTTCTTGAGCAGGGGGACCTTGCGGGCACTGCAGGATTTTAATCCATTACGGCATAATGTGTTACCAATGGTTTTCTTGGTGACTGTGGTCCCAGCTGCCTTGAGATCATTAACAAGTTCCCCCCGTGTAGTTTTCGGCTGAGCTCTCACCTTCCTCAGGATCAAGGATATCCCACGAGGTGAGATTTTGCATGGAGCCCCAGATCGATGTCGATTGACAGTCATTTTGTATGTCTTCCATTTTCTTACTATTGCACCAACAGTTGTCTCCTTCTCACCCAGCGTCTTACTTATGGTTTTGTAGCCCATTCCAGCCTTGTGCAGGTCTATGATCTTGTCCCTGACATCCTTAGAAAGCTCTTTGGTCTTGCCCATGTTGTAGAGGTTAGAGTCAGACTGATTAATTGAGTCTGTGGACAGGAGTCTTTTATACAGGTGACCATGTAAGACAGCTGTCTTTAATGCAGGCACCAAGTTGATTTGGAGCGTGTAACTGGTCTGGAGGAGGCTGAACTCTTAATGGTTGGTAGGGGATCAAATACTTATTTCTCTGTGCACAATGCAAATAAATATATATAATTTTGACTATGTGATTTTCTTTTTTTTTTTTTATATAATCTATCTCTCACTGGTAAAATTAACCTAGCCTAAAAATTCTAGACTGTTCATGACTTTGACAGTGGGCAAACTTACAAAATCAGCAAGGGATCAAATACTTATTTCCTCCACTGTATATATATATATATATATACAGTGGAGGAAATAAGTATTTGATCCCTTGCTGATTTTGTAAGTTTGCCCACTGTCAAAGACATGAACATTCTAGAATTTTTAGGCTAGGTTAATTTTACCAGTGAGAGATAGATTATATAAAAAAAAATAAAAAAAATCACATTGTCAAAATTATATATATTTATTTGCATTGTGCACAGAGAAATAAGTATTTGATCCCTTTGACAAACAAGACTTAATACTTGGTGGCAAAACCCTTGTTGGCAAGCACAGCAGTCAGACGTTTTTTGTAGTTGATGATGAGGTTTGCACACATGTTAGATGGAATTTTGGCCCACTCCTCTTTGCAGATCATCTGTAAATCATTAAGATTTCGAGGCTGTTGCTTGGCAACTCCGATCTTCAGCTCCCTCCATAAGTTTTCGATGGGATTAAGGTCTGGAGACTGGCTAGGCCACTCCATGACCTTAATGTGCTTCTTTTTGAGCCACTCCTTTGTTGCCTTGGCTGTATGTTTCGGGACATTGTCGTGCTGGAAGACCCAGCCACGAGCCATTTTTAATGTCCTGGTGGAGGGAAGGAGGTTGTCACTCAGGATTTGACGGTACATGGCTCCATCCATTCTCCCATTGATGCGGTGAAGTAGTCCTGTGCCCTTAGCAGAGAAACACCCCCAAAACATAATGTTTCCACCTCCATGCTTGGCAGTGGGTACGGTGTTCTTTGGGTCATAGGCAGCATTTCTCTTCCTCCAAAAACGGCGAGTTGAGTTAATGCCAAAGAGCTCAATTTTAGTCTCATCTGACCACAGCACCTTCTCCCAATCACTCTCAGAATCATCCAGATGTTCATTTGCAAACTTCAGACGGGCCTGTACATGTGCCTTCTTGAGCAGGGGGACCTTGCGGGCACTGCAGGATTTTAATCCATTACGGCGTAATGTGTTACCAATGGTTTTCTTGGTGACTGTGGTCCCAGCTACCTTGAGATAATTTACAAGGTCCCCCCGTGTAGTTTTCGGCTGAGCTTTCACCTTCCTCAGGATCAAAGATACCCCACGAGGTGAGATTTTGCATGGAGCCCCAGATCGATGTCGATTGACAGTCATTTTGTATGTCTTCCATTTTCTTACTATTGCACCAACAGTTGTCTCCTTCTCACCCAGCGTCTTACTTATGGTTTTGTAGCCCATTCCAGCCTTGTGCAGGTCTATGATCTTGTCCCTGACATCCTTAGAAAGCTCTTTGGTCTTGCCCATGTTGTAGAGGTTAGAGTCAGACTGATTAATTGAGTCTGTGGACAGGAGTCTTTTATACAGGTGACCATGTAAGACAGCTGTCTTTAATGCAGGCACCAAGTTGATTTGGAGCGTGTAACTGGTCTGGAGGAGGCTGAACTCTTAA
This sequence comes from Rhinoderma darwinii, assembly GCF_050947455.1. Taxonomy (NCBI): domain Eukaryota; kingdom Metazoa; phylum Chordata; class Amphibia; order Anura; family Rhinodermatidae; genus Rhinoderma; species Rhinoderma darwinii. Next base: position 364,043,163 of record NC_134688.1, read on the forward strand.
TGGTTGGTAGGGGATCAAATACTTATTTCTCTGTGCACAATGCAAATAAATATATATAATTTTGACAATGTGATTTTCTTATTTTTTTTTAATATAATCTATTTCTCACTAGTAAAATTAACCTAGCCTAAAAATTCTAGACTGTTCATGACTTTGACAGTGGGCAAACTTACAAAATCAGCAAGGGATCAAATACTTATTTCCTCCACTGTATATATATATATATATATATATATATATATATATATAGTATAGCTCCAAAAGTCATACTTGTTTATAGTAGAGGTCCCACAGTTTAACCCCTTTAGGACGCATCCTGTTTTGGCCTTGTGGACACAGAGGATTTTTTTCAAATCTGACATGTGTCGCTTTACGTGGTAATAACTTTGGAATGCTTTTACCTATCCAAGCGATTCTGAGATTGTTTTCTCATGACATATTGTTCTTTATGTTAGTGAAAAAATTTGGACGATAAATTCAATATTTATTTGTGAAAAACTTCAAATGTTAGAGAAAATTTGACAAAATTAGCATTTTTCTAAATTTAAATTAATCTAGTTGTAAAACAGCCAAACGTGGTCCCCCAAAAAACGGGGGCGGAGGGGGGGCAGGAAGCATAGGAACTGTGGACACCATACTACCACGCCGCCTACGCAATCAGAGACTTTAATGGACACCATTGATGTTATTAATTTGTCTCATTTTCCTCTTTCTCCCATTCATATAGAAGTACTTGCCCTTGGTTTAAATTTTGCCCCTAATAAAGAATTTGATATTTTTCAAACATTGTTAGATATCAATAAGTTTATTCGCAACCTGACTATTAAAAGGCACTTCCTTGGGGATACTGAAGCACCCCCAGTAAACATTTCTGACTCGTCAGATATAGTCTTAACAGACACTAACATCTACCGTTCATTCATGTTTAATGAACAAGTTGCGTTACTAAATCTGGTAGACTTAGCTGAACAGAACACATTGCCTTTAGATACGATGGCGACTCAATTCCCTACATCCAACTCTACTTACTACCCTGTTCAGTCTAGAACTGATTCGATGGACAGATTTCAGTCCATCATTGAAAGGGAGTTACATAATATTGCTAGTCGCAGCCGTAAAATGAAATCACAACATAACCTTACCATCAATCAAAAAGATGCAATTAAATCTCTGAAAGACAATAGAGATATTGTGATCCGCATGTCGGACAAAGGCGGTAGTGTTACTGTAATGGACCGCAATATGTACGTACAACAGCTAACAGAGCTATTGAATGACACTGAGACATATGTCAAATTGGATTACAATCCTACTTCTAAATTCCAAAAACTTCTTGCTGATTTACTCAATGAGGGCTTGGAGGATGGCATCATAACACAAAAACAATACAATTACCTGTTGGTTCAGAACCCAATTATTCCAATACTGTATGCATTACCTAAGACTCACAAGGGTATCATTCCTCCACCCATGCGTCCCATTGTCTCGGGTATCGGGTCACTCACAGAGAAACTCTCTGAGTGGCTTGATTTCTTATTACAGCCTCTTGTACAGCGTACCCCTGGACATTTGAGAGACACTAAGGATGTCTTACACATTTTTGATAATAAAATATGGGATTTCAACCATTCTTGGTTGTGTTGCGATGTGGTGGCCCTCTATACCTCTATACCCCATCACATAGCTAGTCTAGCTTTAAAACATCATACAGCGAAATATAGCACATATGATGACAAACTGCAAGCTTTTATGCTTGAGGTTTTGTCATTTTTGATGACTCACAATTATTTTAATTGTGATGGTCATTATTTCCTCCAAACCAGAGGAGTCTCTATGGGTGCGAAGTTTTCCCCCTCCATTGCCAATTTGGTTATGGCATGGTGGGAGGAGACCACCCTATTCTCTGTCCATAATCCATTCTCCCAATTCATTCATTGGTATGGCAGATACATCGACGACCTCCTGATCATCTGGGAGGGTGATGTATCTGCCATACCTAAGTTTCTTGAATATGTTAATTCCAACTTGCTCAATCTGTCATTTACCAGTATACATCACCAGGTCAGTATCCATTTTTTGGATCTGACACTAACAGGGCTGGTGGGCAAAAAGATTCAAACTGAGACTTTTCACAAACCTATTTCAGGTAACACAATTCTCCATGCCACCAGCAGTCATCCCAGACATACCATCTCGTCAATACCTGTAGGTGAACTTACTAGGGCAAAAAGAAACTGTACTACCAACCAAGGTTTCTTGTTGGAACAAACCAATATTTGTAATAAATTGGGGAACAGGGGTTATAAAAAATGGACCTTAGATCGGGCCCAGGCTATTGTTAATTCTAAAGACAGAAATGATTTACTTTCTATACACAATAGAAGTCGAGATCCATCAAGAATTAATAATTCATCCCAACCGACGTTAATTTTACAATATAATAATCAATTTTCCGAAATACGAGACATGGTCCACCGGTACATTCCAATATTGTTTGATGATCCTAAATTGGAATCCATACTGAAAAATGGCTATCGTATAGTCTCCCGTCGAGCCCCAACTCTGGGTAATATTCTTTCCCCTTCATATCTGCCACCTAATACCAAATCTCCAACATGGCTACATTATACGGGGTTTTACAAGTGTGGGTCCCACCCGTGCAAAACTTGTACTTTCAGCAAAGTCACTAAAACTTTTTCAGATTCACATAACTCTATCAGCTTCCCAATAAAAACATATATCAATTGCAATAGTGACTTTGTTGTCTATATAGTGGAATGTTCCCAATGTAATTTAAAATATGTAGGTTGTACTACAAGGAGACTTAAGACTAGGATATTAGAACACCTAAGTTACATTAGGAATCCGGCTATTGTCAACATTTCCAATGTAAGCAGACATTTTATCACCTGTCATAATAGAAACATCGATTTTTTCCAAATATATGCCATCGAAAGAATGATTAAAACCCACAGGGGTGGTGATCTTAAACATAGGCTACAGACACGGGAAGCATTCTGGATTTACCATTTAAATACTAGATTTCCCCAGGGTCTCAATCTTCGAAAGGAATTGATGTTTCATTATTAATTGATCTCAGTATATTGTTCATCTCATTACACTTAGAAACATTAGACGGTTGAGAATGTACATTTGTTAACCTCATTACAATAGTGTTCTACTTCAGATTTGGATCTAATTATTGATATCTAACAAACCCCAATCGTGGGATGGTATTTTTGGATTTTTCGTTTTCTTTATTTGGGTACTTTCAATTTTTTAATTTTTCCAGTGTCATATTATATTGTTCCATTATATACCCGCATTTTGGGTTTACATTTCATTTTCAAGATAGTTCGTTTTTTACATTTTACACTTTTTAACATTTTTTCATATGTAGGTTATAGCTATTTCATCAACTATTTAATATATCTATACATATCTCTATATATGGATATTTTTCCTTTTTCTTTCTTATTTTTACTAGACCGGTGTTAGTTATATATAAATATTTTCGGTTTTATATATGCATTTCTGTTTTCCACCTTGGCACCCACTTTCATATTGTATTCAAATTTGATTGATCATGGATTGTTTTCATTATGTATTACTAGTTTGGTGCCATCCATAGTACTGCATATATATACCATTATTTTCATCCGGTTATCTGTTTTTCTGTATTAGTGTATCAATTTTGTATTATTTTCGATAGTTTATTGCCGACTTTACTATCCCGGTCTAATTATTACATGTTCGTATGCATATTTGTTTTTTGTTTTCCGTGTTCATCATTATTCCTGTTTTTCTGTATTTTCATTTTCACTTGTCACTTACAATGTTATTTTTCTTGCATGAAATAATTTTTATTTCTTTGTTTAAATGCATTCGTTTTAGACTCATGACGTTCTGCAAGCATCTAATATACTGATATACTGCAGTATATATTCTCGAGATTTGTGTTAGAGTACGTATCTAACACATTTTCTAGTTGAATTTCCTTCATAAATATTTTCAATATACTAGATACACTTAGGTTACAATTTATACGTACCTTTTCATTGAACGTGTCTCCTGGTGTTGAAATTACCATAAATGAGGGTGTTGTTACGTTTTCGGCACACCCTCCCATTTTCCCAGGATACATTTATTTCCTCATCTTGCAGTCGGTCATTTGTCTTAGCCATGATTAAGAGCACAGCCAGTGCTCGAAACGCGTAGGCTTCATTTCTTGCCATTTCAACCACCTCGTTATTCTCCTGGTGTTATCCGTCATTCTGTTGGATTTGTTTGTCGGTGTATTATCTTTAATAAAGTGGAAACGGAGTTTCCCCCACTTATATCACACATCGCTGGACCTTTCTCTCTTTTTTGCCATTGTAAAACAGATAGTAATACCACACAAAATAGTTACTAGTTAACATTTTCCATATGTCTACTTAATGTTTGCATAATTTTTTTCACATCCTTTTATTTTTCTAGGACGTTACAAGGCTTCGAACTTTAGCAGAAATTTGTCACATTTTCAAGAAAATGTCAAAAGGCTATTTTTTCGGGGATCAGTTCAGGGGTGAAATGGCTTTGAGGACCTTATATAGTAGAAAGTTCCCATTAATCACCCCATTTTGAAAACTGCACCCCTCAAAGTATTCAAAACAGCATTCAGAAAGTATTTGAACTCTTTAGGCGTTTCATAGGAATTAAAGCACAGGAGAGGTGAAATTTACAAATTACATGTTTTTTTGCTGAAATTCATTTGTAATGAAAAAAATCTATAACACAGAAGGTTTTACCAGAGAAATGCAACTCAATATTTATTGCCCAGATTCTGATGTTTTTAGAAATATCCCACATCTGGCCCTAGTGTGCTAATGGACTGAAACACCGGCCTCAGAAGCAAAGGAGCACCTAGTGGATTTTAGGGCCTCTTTTTTTTTTTTAGGAATATATTTTAGGCACCATGTCAGGTTTGAAGAGGTCTTGTGGTGCCTAAACAATGGACACCCCCCAAAAGTGACTCCATTTTGGAAACTACACCCCTCAATGCGTTTTTCTAGGGGTATGGTTAGCATTTTGACCCCACAGATTTTTGCAGAATTTAGTGGAATTAGTCTGTGAAGAGGAAAATCTACTTTTTTTCTGCTAAAACATAGAATTTTTAAATTTTTACAAGGAATAAAGGAGAAAAAGCACCCCAACATTTGTAAAGCAATTCTCCCAATTACAGTAATACCCCATATGTGGTTATAAATGCATGTTTGGACCCACAGCAGTGCTCAGAAGGGAAGGAGCGCCTTTTTCTAGGGGCATAGCTAGCATTTTGACCCCACAGGTTTTTTTGCAGAATTTATTAGAATTAGGCCATGAAAATTAATATCAACATTTTTGTCCACTAAAATGTTGAATTTTTTAATTTTCACAAGGGATAAAAGGGAATAAACACACCAACATTTGAAAAGCAATTTCTCCAAAGTACGGCAATACCCCATATGTGGTCATAAATGTTTTTAGAAATTAATTAACCCTTTCAGGACTGATCCTTTTTTGCTTTTTCATTTTCATTTTTCACTCCCCGCCTTCCAAGAGCCATAATGTTTACATTTTTCTGTCAATAGAGTTATCAGGGCTTATTTTTTTGTGGGAGGAGTTATAGTTTCTATTGACACCATTTAAAGTACCATATAATCAACTAGGAAACTGAAAAAAAATAATTTGCGGGCTGAAATTAGAAAAAACTGTGATTCTTCCATAGTTTTGGGGGTTTTGTTTTTTTGTCTTTCATTCTGCGTCTCAATAGGATTACAGTGATGCCAAATTTATATATATTTTTTTATATTTTACTACTTTTACAAAGAAAATATTATTTGTTAAAAAAATTAATTATAAAAGACTTATTATAGGGAAAACAAACTTTTATTTTGACACTTTTATAAAACATTTTTATTAACTTATTTTTACTTTTGTTTTCACTTTTTACACTTTCTTTTTAGACCTGCAGCACTGATCGCTGCCAGAATACATTACATGCTAACCATCGGCAAACCCTGCGATTTCGGACCGAGGTCTGCAGATGTGCGAGAAACCCCTAAAATGCGGCGATCGCAACTGAATGCCACATTTAAGGGGTTAATTGCCAAAATCAGCGGCAAAGGAGCGCTAGCCGGCAAGAGTGGAGTGTCAGCTGTCAGAGATAGCTGACCTCCCGGTTCCCAGTGCACACTGTCGCCGACAATGTGCACCGGGAACGACTCAATAACTATACGTCCTCGTGCGAGAAATAACCTCCCGCCACGACTTATAGTCTCTGAGTGGTACGGCTAGGGGTTAATTGTATATAGAAGAGCTCCCATAGTATCATTGTTTATAGTAGAGCTTCAAGAGTGTAATTGGGTATAGTAGAGCTCCTATAGTATAATTATATATAGTAGAGCTTCCATAGTATAATTGTTTATAACAGAGCTCCCATTGTATAATTGTATATAGAAGAGTTTTTTTTACAGTAGAGCTCCTGTAGCGTTACTGTATATAGAAGAGTGCCGTTGTATAATTGTATATACTAGATTATCCGTAGTATAACTGTATATAAAAGAGCTTCCGTAGTATAATTGTATATAGAAGAGCTCCCGTAGTTTAATTGTATATAGTAGAGCTCCTATAGTATAACTCTATGTAGAAGAGCTCCCATAGTATAATTGTATGTAGTAGAGCTCCCATAGTATAATTGTATATAAAAGAGCTCCCATAGTATTATTATTATTATTATTATTATTATATAAAGAAGAGCTCCCATTGTATAACTGTATATACAAGAGCTACCATAGAATAATTCTATAAAGGAGAGCTCCCATAATAAAATTGTACAGTAGATATATTTCAATAAAAGATTTCTTTATTATTTATTAACCCTTTCACTGTGAAGGGCATATGTAGTACTACATGATTTTAAATGCTTGCTGTATCTAGAATATAAGGTCTTGAGCTTAAAGTAGATCTCGGTATTAAGTAGAGATAATATTCTGTCTCGGTATTAAGTAGGGATAAGCAAATCAATTCTACACAAATCAAATTTGTTTTCCCAGAGTTTTGGGCTTCTTCCCGCACTAATCGCTCAAAATGGCGGCCGCCATTATGCAGATCAGAAGCAGACAATTAGACAAAGAAGAAGGATCAAATTACCTCGAGCGGCGGCCTCAATGGTTGTCCCATAATGCCGGCAGCCCTCCTTACAGCACAGCCAATCATGAGGGCTATAGGGTGTGAGTCACTGATGTGGGGATACGGAGAGGAGAGAGAGGATGTCAGACAGAGAGTGTGAGATAGTAAAACACAGAATACAGATAGAAAGAAAGAGATGAGGAGAATAGAATAGATACTTAGATTTACAATAATTTCATAGAGAAATACATTTTGGAGAGAGATAGGAAACAGTCAGTGTCAATGTGCTAGTTAGACAGGATAGCCATTGCTGTAAGTGATTGCTGCTGCAGTTATACAATTCTTAAAATCTTCTTCAATAATATTAATCCTGGTGCTGATAGCGTGCCGCTGCCTTCTAAAACAGACTTCACGGACATGACGTCACTTTTTATTTTGCATATATCTAATAGTGCCAACAAATATTGGTGTATTTTTCTGCATCAAGCATATATACAACCCTGTAGGCCTTATTCACACGAACGTATAATACATCGGTGCTACACGCGTGGAAATCACGCACGTCGCACGGACCTATGTTACTGAATGGGGCCGTTCAGACTGTCAGTGAATTTCACGCAGCGTATGTCCGCTGCGTGAAACGCACGACATGTCCTATATTTGGCCGTGTTTCGGGCTGCACGCACCCATTGAAGTCAATGGGCGCTTGCAAATCGCGCTCGGCACACGGAAGCGTGATTCGCGCAACAGCAGTAAAAACCAGAGTGTCATCATAATGCCGGCTGCGTGATTTTCGCACCATATGCTGATGACACACGGACCTTTTGCGCGTGCAAAACGCAGCATTTTTTGTGCTCGCAAAACGGACACGCTCGTATGAATCTGGCCTTATACTTCAAGTGACATTTTTTTTTTGTAAAGAAATATATTTGAATATAAATTCTGGGGCTGATATTGTGTTGCTGCCTGCTAATACAGATGTCACAGATGTTTTGCATATATCTAATTGGCATATTATTCTGCATCAAGCAGTTATACTGCGTAGTTATACACCATTCTGTGTCCAAGTGACATTTTTTTTCAAATAAAATGAGTAAAAAGCCATTGATTTTTTACTTACCAAGACTATCAGGCACACTGCCTCTGGCACATCTAGTCATCAGTTGAAGTTGTGGATAATATATGCATATATTTTTCCCAAAAAGGCATAATTTTTGGATCACTCTTTAAAGTGTAATGTTAAAAAGCAGGGATTATATGTGCCCGTTGATTGTCCAATTTAGGGGGGGAGGGGTATTTTTTTTATTTCTACTAAAGGGGTGAGAAGTTGAACAGTTGCATATGTAATCACCTCCTACACCTTATCAAATCATTTGTCGATTTTGTGACTCAGTTGTTTACAGACATCTGGATCTTGGAGACGTTTGCTATGTTTAGCTCCAGGGATTATGTAAAAATATGTGCCTATAGACATTGGCATAAGTGGCGTTTATAAATTATGCTGAACCTGTACTTTTATTTTTAGTAAGTTTTGTGAGTCTCAGTCTCTGCTTGGGTCAGATATTTTGCTACAAATATACATTTTTAGTTATATTTTTTTTTACCAAATGTTATGATTTAATGCAAAATTACTCGATGGCGATCAAGATTATAAAGTGCTGGGTTGCATTGTGAAAATGCATTTTCACAATGGGCCAGGCACCTACTATAAGAAATTATATGGATATTTAGGCATAGTATGATTTTTTTTTTAAATTTTATAATTCAGGTTTTATTTGTGTTTGTGTCCTGGCAGCGAAAGGGTTAAAGTACTTACATGCATCAAAACCAATGATCCTGGCAGCATTGACACATCTAGGCAAAATTCACACGAACGTGTGCATTTTGCGCACGCAAAAAAGGCAGCGTTTTGCGCGCGTTGCAGTTCCGTGTGTCATCAGTGAATGGTGCGAGGCTGCGTGATTTTCATGCATATGCCATCCTTATGACACGCGGTTTCGATGCTTAGAAACTGCAATGAATGTGGTGCTTTTCCTTCATTTATTTAACAACTGTAGCGCGAATCACGCGCCACACACGGAAGTGCTTCCGTGTGCTGTGCGCGATTTTAATGCACCCATTGACTTCAATGGGTGCGTGATGTGCGAAAAACGCCCAAGCATAGGACATGCCCTGAGCAGTGGCGTAACTACCGCTATAGCAGCCGTAGCGGCTGTTCATATGGGGCCCGAAGCATGAGGGGGCCCGTGCCACCCGCCGGCATGGGCCCTCCTCATGGCTGGAGGCTCCGCTAGCAGTCGCTATGACTGCTACAGCGCGACGTCACTGAAGGGGTTGTTCCTACAAAACATACAACCCCCCTGTAGATGACGCCATACAGCCCCCCCTGTAGATAACGCCATACAACCCCCCGTAGATAACGCCATACAGACCCCCTGTAGATTACGGCATACAGACCCCCCTGTAGATTACGCCATACAGCCCCCCGTAGATTACGCTATACAGATCCCCCTGTAGATAACACCATACAGACCCCCTGTAGATAACACCATACAGCCCCCTGTAGATTACGCTATACAGCCCCCCTGTAGATAACACCATACAGCCCTCCCTGTATATAAGGCCATATAGACCCCCCACCCCCCCAAATAAACGGCCTATAGTTTGTCCTACAAAACACATGCATCCCCTAACCACAGGATAGGGGATACATGTGTGATCGCTGGCAGCGATAAGGAGAACGGGGGACCGAAAGGCCCCCGAAGTTCTCCATGACAAACCTCGGACTTCCAGGGTCTGTCGGCAGCTCCATTGAAATGACTTGTGCATTTTTATTGAACTGCGCAGACGCCGGAAGTCCGAGGTTTGTCATGAGAACTTCGGGGGACTTTCGGTCCCCCGTTCTCCTTATCGCTGCCAGCAATCACACATGTATCCCCTATCCTGTGGATAGGGGATGCGTGTCTTTTGTAGGACAAACTATAGGCCGTTTATTTGGGGGGGTGGGGGGTCTATATGGCCTTATATACAGGGAGGGCTGTATGGTGTTATCTACAGGGGGGTTGTATGGCATTATCTACAGGGGGGTTGTATGGCGTTATCTACAGGGCGGTTGTATGGCGTTATCTAATGGGGGGGCTGTATGGCGTTATCTGCAAGGGGGGCTGTATGACGTTATCTACAGGGGGGCTATATGGCGTTATCTACAGTGGGCTGTATGGCTTTATCTACAAGGGGGGCTGTATGGCGTTTTCTGGGCCCCCCTACCGTGGCACCGCCTGTTAACGGTACTCCGTCCAGCACTATATCATGGTACCCAGGGCCGCCATCAGGGGGGGTATTAGGGGTACTGATGTGAGAGGCCCGGCCAAACCTAATTGAAAGGGGGGCCCGGCAAACTGCCGCGACTTGCATTTCCGCAACAGAGGAGCAGCGATTCCACAGAATAAATTGACATGCTGCGGCTTAAAAAGCCACACTACAGGTCCTTTTTTTTTGCAGCGTGTGGATGAGATTTGTTCAAATCTCATCCACTCTGCTGCGACTGTAATACGCTGCGGATTTTCCACAATAAAATGTGTTGCATAAAATCCGCAGTGTTCATGCCTAGTGTGTTCCTACCCTAAGGCCGGATTCACACGAGCGTGTGCTTTTTGCGCGCGCAAAAACGTGGCGTTTTGCGCATGCAAAAGGTCCATAACAGCTCCGTGTGGCAGCAGCGTATGATGCGTGGCTGCGTGATTTTCGCGCAGCCGCCATCATTATGACACTCTGTTTGCATGTTTGTAGCACGTGGTGCTTTTCTGTTTTCTTTCATAGTTTATACTGCTGCAGAAGTGCTGGGCGTGATTTTCACGCACCCATTGACTTCACTGGGTGCGTGATGCTCGAACAATGCACAAATATAGGACATGTCATGAGTTTTACGCAGCGGACACACGCTGCATGAAACTCACGGACAGTCTGCATTGCCCCGTAGAGTAACATAGGTCCGTGCGAGGCGCGTGAAAATCACGCACGTTGCACGGACGTATTACACGTTCGTCTGAATAAGCCCTAACAATAAGGCCCAGTTCACAGAGTTTTTGGGCCTTGATATTGACTCGGACACTGCGTCAGAATCAGCACCAAACAACTTCCAAAACCGCGTAATCTACGGGGGGGCTGTATGGCGTTATCTACAGGGGGCTGTATGACCTTATCTACAGGGGCTGTATGGCATTATCTACAGGGGGCTGTATGGCGTTATCTACAGGGGGGCTGTATGGCGTTATCTACAGAGAGGATTTGGGGCTGTATGGCGTTATCTACAGGGGGGCTGTATGACCTTATCTACAGGGGCTGTATGGCATTATCTACAGGGGGCTGTATGGCGTTATCTACAGGGGGGCTGTATGGCGTTATCTACAGAGAGGATTTGGGGCTGTATGGCGTTATCTACAAGGGGCTGTATGGCGTTATCTACAGGGGGTTGTATGACATTATCTACAGGGGGCTGTATGGCGTTATCTACAGGGGGCTGTATGATGTTATCTACAGGGGGGCTGTATGGCGTTATCTACAGGTGGCTGTATGACGTTATCTACAGGGAGCTGTATGGCGTTATCTACAGGTGGCTGTATGATGTTATCTACAGGGAGCTGTGTGGCGTTATCTACACGGGGCTGTATGACGTTATCTACAGGGGGCTGTATGGCGCTATCTACAGGGGGATGTGTTTGGCGCTATCTACAGTGGGTTGTATGGTGCTATCTACAGGGGGCGTTGTGTGGCAGAGTCTATAGGGAGGCACTATCTACAAGGGGGGGTTGTATGATACCCAGGGGAGGGGGCCCCCAGTCAAAAGTTTGCTATGGGGCCCAGTCTTTCCTAGTTACACCCCTGGTCATGAGTTTTACGCAGCGGACACACGCTGCGTGAAAATCACGGAATGTCTGAACGGCCCCATTGACTAACATAGGTCCGTGTGACGCGTGTGATTTTCACGCGCGTATCACGAACGTGAACTACACTCGTGTAAATAAGGCCTTAGAGACATAAATATAATTAATAAATAGAACTGACACTTCAATGTTTCCTGAGGCGCTCAACATACTGTGGTGGTCATATATAAAAAGTGTGGAAAATGAGCACAGATTTGTCTCAGCTGTGTGACAAATAAATAGAAATGTCTCATGGGATGTAAAGAATACGCTGCACACGAGCAAACTTATTACAGCTATTTGCTTTCATACATCTACAAAATGTCAGAAAATATTTTATGCATATGTTTTACAATTTAAAAAAAAACTTTTGTCAAGCTGTATTAAAACAACAAAACAGGTTTTGGAATATTACATATGAAGCAGGAATATGTGGCTAATAATAATAATCCTAATAATAATAATTAACAATAAGAATAATAATGATTATCATTATTATTATTATTATCATCATCATCATCATCATTATTATTATCTTCATCATCATTAATATTATTATTATTATTTTTAACCCCTTTTCACGTCTGCACTTCAGAAGAGCTTTCCCACATCGTGCGGGGTGCTGCTGAAGCCCGGGCTGTTAGTAAGGCTTCAGGGCAACGATCGGAGACCACTAGCAGGGGTCTCCGATCATATGTAACGCCTCAGATGCGGCGCTCAATAGCGAGCGCCGCATCTGAATGATTTTGGAGGGAGGGTGCTCCCTCTCTCATCCCACTGGCATCCCCGAGTGCATCGCGGGGTGCCAATGGGTTCTATGGCAGCCTGGGGGCCTAACAAAGGCCCCCAGGTCTGCCTTTAGTAATTGCCTGTTAGGCCATGCCAGAGGCATGACCTAAAAGGTGCCTGTCAGTTTTACACTGACCGGCAATAATACACTGCAATACAGAAGTATTGCAGTGTAATATAAGGGTATGTTCACATGGCAACGCAAAATATGTCTGAAATTACGGAGCTGTTTTCAGGCTAAAACAGCTCCTGAATTTCAGACGTTTTCTACAAGTGCAAGCATTTTTCGCGGCGTCCATTACGGAAGTAATTGGAGCTGATTTTCAATGGAGTCAATGAAAAACGGCTCCAATTACGTCCCAAGAAGTGGGCAGATGTTTGCAGACGTATTGGAGCCGTCTTTTCAGGCGTAATTTGAGGTGTAAAATGCCTCCATTACGTCTGAAAATAGGTTGTGTGCACATACCCTAATAGCGATCAAAAGTTTGCACAGTAAAGTCCCTTAGTGGGACTAAAAAAAAAAGAAAAAAGTTAAATAAAGTTTGAAATAAACAAATAAATGTCCCAAGTAAAAAAACAAACACTTTTTCCCCTTAGAAAATACTTTATTATGAAAAAAAGTAACAAGTTACTCATACTTGGAATCACCGCGTCCGTAATGAACCCAACTATAAAACAATTACATTATTTAACCAGCACGGTGAACAGCGTAAAACATATAATAAAAAATGACGGAATTGCTGTTTATGTTCATCCTGCCTTGAAAAGAATTTGATAAAAAGTGATCAAACCGTCGCGTCTACTCCAAAATGGTACCAATAAAAACTACAAGTCGTCCCGCAAAAAAAAGCCCTCATACATCTGCATCGGTCAATAAATAAAAAAGTTATGGCTCTTAAAATATGGCGACACAAAAGCAAATTATTTTGAAAAAAATTTGTTTTTACTGTGTAAGGGCTTATTCAGACGAACGGGATATACGTCCGTGCAACTCGCGTGATTTTCACGCGCGTCGCACGGACCTATATTAGTCTATGGGGCCGTGCAGACAGTTGCGTTATTTTTACACAGCGTGAGTCCGCTGCGAAAAAGTCACGACATGTCCGTTCTTTGGGCGTATTTCGCGCATCACGCACCCATTGAAGTTAATGGGTGCGTGAAAATCACGCACACCACACGGAAGCACTTCCGTGGGATGCGCGTGATTCGCGCAACAGCTGTCAAACTATGAATGTAAACAGAAAAGCACCATGTGCTTTTCTGTTTACAAACATCCAAACGGAGTGTCATAATGATGGCGGCTGCGCGAAAATCACGCTGCCGCTCATCATATGGGGCTGACACACAGAGCTGTCAAGTACCTTTTGCGCGCACAAAACGCCTCATTTTTTGCGCGTGCAAAACGCACACGCTCGTGTGAATCCGGCCTAAAAGTAGGAAAACATAAAAAAATCCATATAAATTTGGTATTGCCGCAATTGTAGCGACCCGCTGAATAAAGTTATTATGTTATTTATACCACAGGGTAAATGGCGTAAAATTAAGACGCAAAAAAAATGGCAAAACGTCCGTTTTTTTCCAGTTCCCCACTAAAAAAGTTATTCAAAAGTTAATCAATAAATTATATGTACCTCAAAATGTTGCTATTATAAAATACAACTTGTCCCGCAAAAAAAAGTCCTTATACAGCTATGTCGACATAAAAATAAAAAAGTTATAAATCTTTGAATGCGACGATGAAAGAACTTAAAAAATTGCTCGGTCATTACATTTTAAAATACCTTCAGTATTAAGGGGTTAAGCAAGAATATGTAGCTAATAATAGCAACAACAATTATTATTATTATTATTATTATTATTATTATTATTATTAATTTAGTACTATTATCTTCACATATGAAAATTTATGATTATACAAATGCAAACTTGCAAAGCAGCTTAACCTGAGGCCTTATTCACACGAACGTTGAATACGTCCATGTGACTGCCATTAAAACAACGGCCATCAGGCAGACCTATGCAATTCAATGGGGACATTCAGACATGCAGTGTTTTTCATGCAGCGTGTTTCCATTGCGTGAAACTCACTGCATGTCCTATTCTTGTGTGTTTATTGCGGATCACGCACCTATTGAAGTCAATGAGTGCGTGAAAATCACGGGCAACACACGGATGCACATCCGTGTGTTGTCCGTGATTCACGCACCAGTTCTTTGAAATGCTAAAAAAAAAAAAAATGTGCACCAACACTGACAACAACTGATGCCACACGGAAAAAACATTGATGGGTCACAGAACTGTAGCGCATTAAAAACGTGTCAGTATTTTGCAGACGCAAAATGGAAATGCTCGTGTGACTCTAGCCTAAGGGCTTATTTAGACGAACATGTAATACGGGTGCGTGGAAATCACGCGCACCACACGGAAGCACTTCCGTGGAACGAGCATGATTCGCGCAACAGCTGTCAAACTATGATTGTAAACAGAAAAGCACCATGTGCTTTTCTGTTTACAAACATCCAAACCGAGTGTCATAATGATGGCGACTGCGCGAAAATCACGCAGACGCGCATCATACGGTGCTGACACATGGAGCTGTTAAGTGCCTTTTGCGTGCGCAAAAAGCACACGCTCGTGTAAATCCGGCCTAACAGTAAGGATACGTCCATACACGGCATAAACACTGCAGAATTTCCATCCAGATTTTCCAAGCGGAAATTCTTCAGCGTTTTCACAAGAGAAATTGACATTCTGAAGGTTGAGAATCTGCAGGTCAATTTTCACATGCGTTTTCTGCAAGTTTTTTTTGCAGCATGTGGATGAAATTTGTTTAAATCTTATCCACTTTGCTGCTACTGTAATACGCTGCATAAATTCTGCATGGATAAATCGCTGCCCGTAGCAATGGATTAAACTAGGATTACACACAGAGGTGCAGATTTACTAAGACTGGTGCCAGTTGCATATGCCAGTTTTAGCTATTAGCTCCACTGGCGTAAGATGCAATAGATTTATTAAGAGGCGCACGCCTCTTAATAAACCTGTTGTATCTTCCCGCTGGCTGTGTGGCGTCATAACCACGACCATGCACCTCAAGTTTTGCGCAACAACCGCGGCCATACGCAATCAACCCCCTCTCATCGGGCATAAAATAAAATATAAGCATAGTCACCTCACTGCTTTTCTTCTCCCTTTTGTGTCCCCTCAGGCACCCAAAGCATACGGAGCCTCATACAAGGTTTTTACGTCGAGATGCAACACAGCCCTCAACGTCATCAGTACTGCATCACACACAACGCTCTGTGGCTGCCCGTTGTCAGTACGTTCTATGAGCCTCAGCATGTTGCAGTTCCCTGAGGATGCCGAAGGGGGAAGTAGTCCGATCAGAAGGGCAAGGTACTGGGCCCGGCACAGGCCTTTACATTGCTATGACCGACAGAGTGAAATCTATGGCTCCAACCACCAGAAGACCACTTCAAAGGGATAACACCCTATGAAGTCTTCAAATAATACACCTTTTTGGGGGACGCATACCCCCGATGCGACCCCCCCACCATTTCGTACTGACCAACATCAAGGACTCCCCCCGCCACAGCGAAACAGGCCTTGACCACCTTAAGCCTGTGAGTTCCGCCAAACCATCACCGCCCTTTCAATTCCTTCTGCTAGTGCCAGGCTCCACAAATCAATCCCAACCTCGGTCAAATGCACTCCATGACTCCTCCAGTAATTCCCCTCTCCTGACTCCAAATCCCTGTGCCGCATTCAAATGCCCCCGTTCTTGGCCACAAAACGTGACACCACTCGGTCCACTTTAATGCAGGCTTTGTTAACCCTCTCCACAGACCGTGCCAGCCACCAATGCTTCCTCGGGACTATGTCGGAACAAACTATAACTAGGCACGGATAAGATGCCCATAAACACAACATATCGTGTTTGATATCCCGCACCAACTCCCGAAAGGGGCGCACCCCCAAATCATTTCCCCCCACGTGCAATTCCAAGACCACTGGAACCCTATCCAACTGAGAGTATGTTTGAAACTCGGTCAATTCCCGGCTCCATAACATACCTCTGAATCCAAGCCAATGCAAAAACGCATCCTGCCACGGAATGCGCAGCTGATGGCCGTCGGGGCGGACGTCCGCCCGCAGGGCCCCCCAATGCACATAAGAGTGTCCTAACAGCCACACCAGGCAAGGCCGCTGATCTGAAACGAAAAAAGGACAAGCACACACGCATTTACCATCTCCAAACAAGCAAATAACAACACGACTCATAACAAATGAGGGCGCACGTATGTCCGAAACCTGTTGGACTCCCAACGGCCAATGCGACGTACCCCCTCATCATCCAACCCCCAACACCCAGCCTCAGTCGCTGCGCCAATTCGAAACGAGTGAGAAGAGTAATGACCCGAACCGACTCCGACCGCAGCTAAACATTTTTTAAATACTGCGCCAAATTGATATCTGGACAAAAACTATCCCTTTTCGTGACGTAGCAACGTCAACTCGGGCACCCCCACCCGTGGCTTGAAAGCAAGCATACAAGCGACCAGACACATCGCTGACCCCGGGAGGGCAAACAGAACTATGCGCTTCCCCTTTCCCATCTGGTCAGTTTTAGACCGCCGCAAAAACAACTCGAGTCTGTCCCCATATAGACCCACATCTTCCAGTCTCAATCCCCCTGCCCGCTCTGTACTAGGAGAAACCAACTCACCAATTCGAAGTGCTCCAAAGAATGCTAGGGAAAAAGCTAACCGAAACAACTCCACCTCAAAAAGCGAATGACAAACAGACGCTAGCGATAAGCCCAAAGAACCGAGGAGAGTAAAAGACACGGGTCGTCTCAGATCTGCTTCAGCCCTGCCTCGACGCAAACCCTTCAAAGCTTGCCCTACCAAAAAATCCTTGGACACATCCCGTAAACCCCGCAATTTAAAACCAAAAGCCAAGTCAGAGACGAAACGATTAACCTTGGCCAGGGAAAACCCCGCCTCCCAAGTGTCCCCCAACCAATACAATAGTGCCACCAACCTGTCTTGATCCATGCTGACGTTACCCAAACCTCTTACCACTCTTCCCACTTCCTCCAACAAGCAGAATAAGCACTCCACGTCGCACTTGCCAACGACCTTTTGATCAACCGTTCAGCGGAACTGAAACCAGATCCCAGAGATGTTCCGGACAAGCCAAACCGAGCAGATCCGCTCCCGGTGCCAATTGACGGAATCGATCCCACTGCGAGCGAGAAAGAGCATCAGCGATACAATTGCGAACCCACGGCACATGCACCGCAACCACCCACGTGTTTAAGGACAAGCACACCAGAACTAAGTGTCGCAACAACTGAACCACAGGAGGAGAAGATGCCGATATGTTATTAATTGCTAACACCACGCCCATGTTGTCGCAGTGGAAACAAACCTTTTCATCGATGAGCCTATCTCCCCAAATGGTCACCGCAACCATGATAGGTGAACAGCTCGAGCAGGGCCAGATTCCGCGTAAGTCCACTGACCACCCAGCTAGCCGGCCAGTTCCCCGCACACCATTGACCTCCACCATACGCGCCAAACCCGCCTGACCCAGCCGCGTCAGTAAAAAGGTCCAACTCGCTCGTATCCTGTACTGGAAACATCCATAAAGATCGACCATTATAATGACCGAGAAAATCATCTCACACCTGAAGATCAGCCCTATGCTCCTCCCCGATACTCACAAAATGATGTGGTGCACGAACCCCCGCTGTTGCTGCCGCCAATCACCTACTAAAAACTCTACCCTTTGGCATAATCCGACAGGCAAAGTTCAACTTCCCCAGCAGAGACTGGAGATCGAGCAACGTGATCTTCTTCAAACGACAGGCCCGCCGCACCTCCTGACCCAATGACCTTAATTTATCCTCGTGAAGTCTACACTCCATCGCAACCGAATCAATCTCGATCCCCAAAAAACAAATGGTGGAGACAGGGCCCTCAGTCTTTCCAGGTGCTAGAGGAATCTCAAATTCCTTCGCAACTTTCTGCAAGGAATACAATAAATTACCGCAAATAGGCGAACCCCTAGGGCCGATGCAGAAAAAATCGTCCAGGTAATGTATCAAAGAATCAACCCCGGCTACGCCCTTCGTCACCCATTCCACGAAGCTACTAAATGCCTCGAAATATGCGCAAAAAAGGGAGCACCCCATAGGAAGACACCTATCCACATAAAACCCCCCGTTCCAGAAACAACCAAACAGCCGCTGGCTCTCTGGATGGACTGGCAGCAAACGAAAAGCCGCCTCAATGTCAGTTTTTGCTAACAATGCGCCAGGCCCCGCCTCACGAACTAACACCACTGCCTTGTCAAAGGACGTGTACGCTACCGAGCATAAATCATGATCGATCCCATCATTCACCGACAACCCCCTGGGAAAAGACAAATGCTGAATCAAACAAAATTTGTGGGGCTCGCGCTTTGGCACAATTCCCAAGGGGGATACCACTAAATTCTCTATTGGCGGATCAACGAAGGGCCCTGCCATGCGACCCAACGAAACTTCCTTAAAAAGTTTGTCTGAAACGACCTCCGAGTGCAAATAAGCCGACTTAAGATTGAGGCGTGTAACCGAAACCTCATAAGGAGGAGGGGGAATAACAAAACCAAAACAAAACCCCTCATAAATTAACTTGGCTGCAACCTTATTTGGGTATTTATTTAGATACGGGGCCATCTTTTCCACCCTCACCGGCGACAACCCCTTGACCAGTTGAGGAGGACTGGTTACCTGACCGCCTCCCTTTTCGCATACATTTGGCAGCCCCGTGCGATGATCCATTACATTCCGAACATACATGCTTTAATTTACATGTAGCCTCGAACTTACACTGGCCATCATTGAATTGCCAGCAAAAACCAAGTTTTGACCCAGAACCCTGCCCGGCCTGGCTAGACTGACCTCCTTGGCCAACGCTCCCGGGAAAGGACTGCTTAACCGGAGCCATCACCCTCAACCAAAGCGCAATATCCTTCTGCTCCCACCGAATCGCCTGCCGAACCGCCTTCCGCTTGCGAAATTGCTCATCGTACCGCAACCACGCCTGACCCCCATACGCCCTATGAGCCTCACCGATGGCATTGAAATAGCAAAATAACGCCGAGCAATTCTCAGGCGCCTTTTCCCCGATTACACTAGCCAAAATAGCAAAAGCTTGTGTCCAATTGACGAACATCTGCTTGATAAGCCTATACCACCAACGTTCTTCTTCCTCCTTCTTACTCTCATCCCGCTTGCCCTTATCCAAATTGAATTTTTCAAGCGGCAGAAGAGAAAAAATGTCCACGTACTCGTCTTTCCAAATCCGCTCGCGAACCTCCTGTTTAACCCCTTAACGCTCAGTGACATACTATTACATCATGGAAAGCGCCCTGTTCGCGCTCCATGACGGAATAGTACGTCTCGGGAGTAACGGCCGTTTTGGCCGTCCTCCCGACACATACAGGAGCTGTGACAGCTGCTGTCTCGTACAGCGGCTGTCACAGCTCCTACAGCGGGGACCGATCGCTGTGTCCCCGCTGATTAACCCCTGAAAAGCCGTGTTCAATAGCGATCACGGCTTTTTAGGGGTTAAGCTGCCATCGCCGGCCTGCTACACGATAGCGGCCGGCGATGGTGACTATGGCAACCGGACACCAAACAATGGCGTCCGGCTATGCCATCGACGGAAGCCTAGTGGGTCCTGACAACGTCAGGACCCACTATGCTTGCTGTCAGTGAGTAGCTGACAGTTCTAATACACTGCACTACGCATGAAGTGCAGTGTATTAGAATAGCGATCAGGGCCTCCTGCCATCAAGTCCCCTAGTGGGACAAAGTAAAAAAGTTAAAAAAAAGTTAAAAAAAGATGTGTAAAAATAAGAAAATAAAAGATTTAAAAGTAATAAAAGTAAAAATCCCCCCTTTTCCCTTATCAGTCCTTTATTATTAATAAAAATATATAAACAAACAAATGAACTATACATAATTTGTATCGCCGCGTCCGTAACGGCCTGAACTACAAAATTTTTTTATTATTTATCCCGCGCGGTGAACGCCGTAAACGAAAATAATAATAAACCGTCCCAGAATCACAATTCTTTGGTCACTTCACCTCGCAAAAAATTGAATAAAAAGAGATCAAAAAATCGCATGTACCTAAAAATGGTATTGATGTAAACTACAGTTCGTTACGCAAAAAATAAGTCCTCGCACGGCTTTCTTGATGGAAAAATAAAAACTTTATGGCTCTTAGAATAAGGTAACACAAAAAGTAAATTATTTTTTACTAAACTTATTTTATTGTGCAAACGCCATAAGACATAAAAAAAAAACTATAAACATCTGGTATCGCCGTAATCGTATCGCCCCGCAGAATAAAGTGAATATGTCATTTATAGCGCACGGTGAACGCTGTAAAAAAAATAGAATAAAAAAACAATAGTAGAATTGCGGATTTTTAGTCACCACGGCACTTAAAAATAGAATAAAAACTGATCAAAAAGTCGCATGCACCCCAAGAAAACTACTAGTCAAATCATACAGATGGCATTGTACAACGCGTACGTGCTACATTGATGTACAGGCCAGAGGGGAACTTTCCTGGAATTTCAATAGGTGGTTATCAAGAAACTCATTTTTATGGACCAAGAAGGGGGGGCACCCAGTACTTCTGGAAGCGGGGCCACACGCATCGTACCAGGGCAACACTTTCCAGGAGAAGTTCCCCAAACTGGCAAGAAAGGAAAAAGTCAAAAGAGGTATAAAGTCTGCTATAAGAGGGGGATAAGGAAGGACACAATATATCAATGTGACACGTGTCCCGAAAAACGAAGGCTCCGTATGAAAGAGTGCTTCAAAATGTATCCCAGTTTTACTTACCCTGATGCACTCCGCACAGCTTATCCCCCCTCGTCTCTCCCCTCTGAGCCCTGCTGCATGCCCAGGCAGCTGATAACAGCCACATTGAGGGTATTGCCATACCCGTGAGTACCCACATTACAGTTTATGGGGTGTATGTCTCCGGTCAAAATGCTCACTACACCTCTAGATGAATGCCTCAAGGGTGTAGTTTTTTAAACGGGGTCACTTCTTGGGGGTTTCAACTGTACTGGTACCTCAGGGGCTTCTGCATACATGACTTTGCACCAAAAAATCCCCAGTAGGCCAAATGGTGGTCCTTTCCTTCTGAGCCCTCCCATGGGCCCAAACGGCTGTTTATCACCACAAATGGGGTACTGCCGCACTCAGGACAAATTGGGCAACAGAATGGGGTATTTTATTTCTTGTGAAAATTAGAAATTTTCAGCCAAAACTACATATTATTGGAAAAAATAATTTTGTTTTAATTCCCAGCCCAATTCAAATAAGTTCTGTGAAAAAACTGTGGAGTCAAAATGGTCACAACACCCATAAATGAATTCCTTGAGGGGAGTAGTTTCCAAAATGGGGTCACTTCTGGTGGGTTTCCATTGCTTTGATACCTCTGGGGCTCTGCAAATGCGACACGGCACCCGAAAACCAATCCAGAAAAATCTGGACTCCAACAAACACATAGCACTCCTTTGCTTCTGAGCCCACCCATGGGCCCAAACGGCTGTTTATCACCACAAATGGGGTATTGCCGCACTAAGGACAAATTGGGCAACAAAATGGGGTATTTTGTTCCCTGTGAAAATAAGACATTTTGATAAAAAATGCCATCTTATTGGAAACAATGTCATTTTTTATATTTAACAAACCAATTCAAATAGGTGCTGTGAAAAAACTGTGTGGTCAAAATGATAACCACAACCATAAATGAATTCCTTGAGGGGTGTAGTTTCCAAAATGGGGTCACTTCTGGTGGGTTTCCATTGCTTTGATACCTCTGGGGCTCTGCAAATGCGACATGGAACCCGAAAACCAATCCAGAAAAATCTGGACTCCAACAAACACATAGCACTCCTTTGATTCTGAGCCCTCCCATGGGCCCAAACGGCTGTTTATCACCACAAATGGGGTATTTCCGCACTAAGGACAAATTGGGCAACAAAATGGGGTATTTTGTTCCCTGTGAAAATAAGACATTTTGATAAAAAATGCCATCTTATTGGAAACAATGTCATTTTTTTTATTTCACAAACCAATTCAAATAGGTGCTGTGAAAAAACTGTGTGGTCAAAATGATAACCACAACCATAAATTAATTCCTTGAGGGGTGTAGTTTCCAAAATGGGGTCACTTCTGGTGGGTTTCCATTGCTTTGATACCTCTGGGGCTCTGCAAATGCGACATGGCACCTGAAAGCCAATCCAGCAAAATCTGGACTCCAAAGAACAAATAGCGCTCCTTTCTTTCTGAGGCTTCCCATGAGCCCAAACGGCAGTTTATCACCACAAATGGGGTATTGCTGCACTCAGGACAAATTGGGCAACAAAATGGAGTATTTTATTTCTTGTGAAAATAAGAAATTTTGACCTAAAACTACATATTATTGGAAAAAATTATTATTTTTTTAAATTCCCAGCCCAATTCAGATACGTTCTGTGAAGAAACTATGGGGTCTAAATAGTCACATTAAACATAAATGAATTGTTTGAAGGGTGTAGTTTCCAAAATGGGGTTTGTTATGGAGGGTTTCCATTGCTTTGATACCTCTGGGACTCTGCAAATGCGACATGGCACCCGAAAACCAATCCAGCAAAATCTGGACTCCAACAAACACATAGCGCTCCTTTCCTTCTGAGCCCTCCCATGGGCCCAAACGGAAGTTTATCACCACAAATGGGGTATTGCCGCGCTCAGGACAAATTGGGCAACAAAATTGGGTATTTTGTTCCCTGTGAAAATAGGAAATTTTGATCATAAATTACATCTTATTGGAAAAAATGTCATTTTTGTTAATTTCACAGCCCAATTAAAATAGGTGCTGTGAAAAAACTGTGTGGTCAAAATGATAACAGCAGCCATAAATTAATTCCTTGAGGGGTGTAGTTTCCAAAATGGGGTCACTATTGGGGGATTCCTACTGTTTTGGCACCTCAACACCTCTTCAAACCTGGCATGCTGCCTAAAATATATTCTAATAAAAAAGGGGCCTCAAAATGCACTAGGTGCTTCTTTGCTTCTAGGGCTTGTGTTTTATTCCAGGAGCGCACTAGAGACACATGTGGGACATTTCTAAAAACTGAATAATCTGGACAATACATATTTAGTAGTGTTTCTCTGGTAAAACCTTCCGTGTTACAAAAAAAAATAGAATAAAATTGAAATTCAGCAAGAAAAATGAAATTTGCAAATTTCACCTCCACTTTGCTTTAATTCCTGTGAAATGCCTGAAGGGTTAAAAAACTTTCTAAACGCTGTTTTGAATACTTTGAGGGGTCTAGTTTTTAAAATGAGGTGTTTTATGGGGTTTCTAATACATAGGCCCCTCAAAGCCACTTCAGAACTGAAGAGGTACCTTAAAAAAAAGGCTTTTGAAATTTTCTTAAAAAAAAGAGAAATTACTGTTTATGTTCTAAGCCTTGTAACGTCCAAGAAAAATAAAATAATGTTCAAAAAACGATGCCAATCTAAAGTAGACATATAGGAAATGTGAACTAGTAACTATTTTGGGTGGTATAACCGTCTGTTTTACAAGCAGATGCATTTAAATTCTGAAAAATGCTATTTTTATTAATTTTCCCTAAATTTTGCAAATTTTCACCAATAAGCACTGAATATATCGTCCAAATTTTACCACTAACACAAAGCCCAATGTGTCACAAGAAAACAATCTCAGAATCGCTTGGATAGGTTTAAGCATTCCGACGTTATTACCACATAAATTGAAATATGTCAGATTTGAAAAATGGGCTCTGAGCCTTAAGGCCAAAACAAGGCTGCGTCCTTAAGGGGTTAAGGTGGGCCCCTAAAGGACCCTCGAAACATATGTAAACCTCTCCACAAGCACGATCATCAAGCCGAATTCTATCCCCATCCTTCTGCGCCTCGGTTTGAACTGACACCGCGACCGCTTCCCTGGACGCCCCCAAAACTTCCCCTACCATGGGACGCGACTGTATCACCCCAACATCACGAGGACCTTCCCAGACTACCACCAGGGACCCCGTGAAAACTACAGGCGCCACAGCCCTATCTAAGCGCCAGACTAACTCCCGCAAACAACCCACTAAATCCGATAAGCCGTCGCCGCCCAGCAACGCCACTACCGACCGCCGATACCTCCACGCTCGCTGACCCACTCCCGACATAAAAATTGCTGGATACGGCAAAGAAGGAGTTCCGCACTCACAAGGCTACCCAGGCGCTTTGTTCCCATCAGCCGGAAAATCCTGACCGCGCTGAGACTCGTCCAACTCTCCATCTTCCAGATCTTCTCTCGCTGACGACTGGCAATCGCACCGACATCTCCGATACGGGGACCCCGGCATGCTGACAGATGGGCTGGCGACCTGCCGCCCGACTGCAGGGACCCAGACTTCCGACCAGACCTGTTGCTTCGTCGCCGCTGATGATCTAGGCGTCCTCCCTGAAGATCTCGAGGAAGCCAGCTCCCTTGCTGGTACATCCCCATGCGGGGCGGCCGTGGACTGCTCCCTGGACACGGCATCTGAAGGAGGTTGCGTGACAGGGAGCCCAGCCTGCGACTCCCTGTGGACCGCCGAACCCCATCGCGGCTGGGGATTCCTGCCAGGACGCAGGACCTGGGAGGAGGCGGCCTTCCCAGCTGCCCGGCCTGCAGCGTCCTTAGAAGGGCTCCCCCTACGATGCCGGGCCCGCGGGACCACCTCCGGACTGAGTCTCTCTGGTGGGCGAGACCGCCGGGAGCGGCGGGGTGACCGTGTCGGAGCAACCGCCGCTCCCAACGACGCCCTCTGCTTTATCCCAGCAGGAGCAACAGGTACCGACTTCCCCCCCCGCCGCCATGTCACCAGCACTAGAGAGGGGGCCGGGGGAGGGGCGCACGTCAGGCCTAGCAGCAGACATGGAGCGCCGGGCTCGGCATGAAGACGGGCCAGCCTGCGGCATCCTAGCCAGCGCCGCAACGGTCTCCTCAAGCCACCCCGGACCGTGAAACTCAGCTGCAGCACGCAGCTGTTCCAGCATGCTGACAGCAGACGCCATGGCACAGGTAAGAGCAGGGGCAGTGGGAGCTTGTATTTTTGCTTGTTCTTCCTCCCCCTGCTTCCGGCTCAATGCCGAAAACAGCGTGAAGAACAGATACCCGTCCCCTAACTCCTCCCTTCCCCAACTCCTCCTTGTACTCCCTCGCTTCCCTAACTAATTAACTCTTTCCCTCCTATGTCAGTCATGGAGGCTTCCCCTTAAGCCCTCCGTGCTGCGTCCAGCCTCTTCTATATCACAAGGATTTTTTGTAGTGAGATAAATACTCTGTGTGTAGCCCTAGCCTAATACGTCTAGGTCTAGCCTGAGTGCCTAAGGGTAAGGCCGGATTCACATGAGCGTGTTTGGTCCGTGCTATACGGACAGTATGCCTGCAGTATTTCCCGGCCCGAACACAGTGCAGGGAGCCGGGCTCCTATCGTCATAGTTATCTATGAAGCTAGGAGTCCTTGCCTCGCTGCAGGAAAACTGTCCTGTACTGTAATCATGTTGTTGGTACGGGCAAGTTTTCCGCACCGAGGCAGGGACTCCTAGCATCATACGTAGATAACTATGACGATAGAAGCCCGGCTCCCTGCAGTGTGTTCAGTCCGGGAAATACTGCAGGCATACAGTCCGTATACCACGGACCGAACACGCTCGTGTGAATCCGGCCTAAAGGCAGATTTTGTTGCAAAAATTTCTACAAATGAAAGTCTGTTTCATTCATCTGAATGTGGTTGTTTCTGCATTAAGCACATGGATTTCTGTAAGTTCCATTCAGATAAATGGAACTGATTTTCAGTCGTAGAAATTTCTGCAACAAAATCCAGGAGGGCTTCCTTAATTTTAGGAATCTCAAAGACATTCTGGAAAATTTGGTGGGTATTGATACTGTTTCAAGTTATCCCATACACAACTGTACAATAAAGTTGGGCAGAGTTGTAGCTAGACTTTCCTTCACCCGCATTACAGATTCAGTCCTCTGCCATAGCTCCTTTTCTAAATACTCTAGTCAAAAAGATTCCTTCCACGTGTCAGGTGATAGTGTCAGCAATGTGTATCATAACTTTTTATCATTTTATCAATGTTTTATCATAACTTTAATCCATATATTTAATATTTTTCCACATTTTTTTTTCCTCACATTTATATTTTTACATTTATGCTTTAGTTAGGTAATGATTAATGTAATAATATTGTTGATGTCTTTGTCATGCTGAAACTCTTACAGATACCAGAATCAGAGAGAATACAGAGTCTTACATTTACAGATGGCACTTGGATGAAACATCTGTGAAATTTGGGAAACATCTCTGAAAGTATACTTTATTATAAAAGAAAAAGCAAGCTAAATTATTTGTTGTTATTTGTCGCTTTTGCACAATGCCGAAAGAGCGAAATTAGCTTATTAGATTCATCTGTTCATTTATTTAAATTAAGAGCCAGTTCCTTTACAAACAAAGAATAGATGTCTGCACAAACTTAAATTGTCTATTAATCATGGAAGTTTGTAAATGGTGCTTAGTATTTCAGTTGCTTACCAGTACAATTTTCTCTACATCAAAAATTCACTTAAATAATAGAAGAGATTTATTATGGAAAAAAACGAATATTCAAAAATAGGAATGACATAATGTGCATTACACACTTGGGTTTGATGAAGTTTTAAAGTTTTATAAACACTGTCATTGGGAAAATAGGATAAGGAGTTCAGATCTAGAAATAAATAAACTACATTTTTGACAATATGAAAAGTAGGTTAATCACATAGTTTGAATTATTTTGAAGCATAACTTATTTTCCTTCCATTTTGTGTTCACTGAGCTTGCATGTTTTGGGTCATAAGACATAGGGCCGGTCGAATTAGCAGTTGCTTAGAGCTATCTCACGTGTATAGCCTGCTTTAGAAGCCCCATATATAAAATTTCTGGACACTAGTAATAAAAAAAACCTTTGGCAAAAATTTACTAAGATTGGCTCTTTAACCCTAGCTTAAAGTCCGCTGGAGTATGATGTACTTAATAAATTTGCTGCATCTAAGGCTGTCTGAGGTCTCCATGTCTTCCCATGCTGGATCAAATTCCTTCCCCCTATTCACCTCATGCCCAATCAAATTCCTCCTTACCATGATCCTCTCACTACACAATCCGCCGGCATCTCTTTTACTGGGCAGCAGCCGTACAAAATGCTTTGCACTACCAGGAACATCCCCAGGCATAAGCCTTTGCGTGACTTAATTGGTTAGTCACATGATTTGATGACATTGGTTGGAGAAGAGGAACTAGCTACCCTAACAATAAAGGTTGGGATCAACTGTGTTCTCCACTACCCAGACAGCATCAGGGGTACTAGTGCTCTGGAGGCCAATGTATGGCCTGGCTCTCATCAGCATTCACTCGGTGACATGCCAGCCTTCACTTCCGAACACTGCTAGCACCCACCATGCTAATAGGGAATCTCTTGACTGGGGTCAGTTTCAAAGAGCCCAAGACTGTGGAGGACTGCAACTCCACCTGAGACACAAACTCTGTGGGGAGAAGATGAGCAGGGAGGATGAAGAGGAAGTCGAGAAGGAGGGCAGAGCAGAGGTGGACAAGAAGAAGTGTGACGGGAGGAGAGCTGTGCAGATGTGTCTAATGTTGAAGTGATGGCAGGCGATAGAGCGGACATTGTCAGCCAGGTACATGTGTGCGATTCCTGGCACCTTTTCACACTTTCCGCCACTAAGTGAAACCTACGACAGCTACGAGCTGGCATAGATTTACACTAGTTTCTGGCGTATAGTACATTTGTTAGGCTCAGCCCCTTACACTAAACTTCAGTAACAGGCGTAAAAGTAAAAAAAGTCACAAATTGTTTGCTCATTGCCCATTACCTGTAATATTAAGGGGGTGATTTATTATGCTCAATGTCCCTGCCCCAAGATATATATTGGCCTGACCACAAGAGATCTTAAGGTAAGGACGAGGGAACATGTCAATGGGATTGAGGCAGCAAGGGGAACTGAACCTGAAATGGTGGAATTTGAAAACCACACCAAGACATTTCTTTCTCCACCATAGATGTGACTCCAAAGCTTTGTGTGTAATAGGCATTGATCATATAGAAAGGATTTGAGGGGTGGGTCCCTCATGAAAAGATTGTTGCGTTTTGAGGCCCACTGGATTTGGAAACTTAAAACTGTTCAACCAATGGGTTTGAATGAAAATTTGGGATTTGCAGCATTCCTGTAAGGCTGGGTTCAAACGACCTATTTTCAGGCGTAAACAAGGCGTATTATGCCTCGATTTATGCCTGAAAATAGGGCTACAATACGTCGGCAAACATCTGCCCATTCATTTGAATGGGTTTGCCGACGTACTGTGCAGACGACCTGTAATTTACGCGTCGTCGTTTGACAGCTGTCAAACGACGACGCGTAAATTGACTGCCTCGGCAAAGAAGTGCAGGGCACTTCTTTGCAACGTAATTTGAGCCATTCTTCATTGAAGTCAATGAAGAGCAGCTCAAGATTTACGAGCGTCACAGACGCCTCGCATAATGCGAGGAGGAGCTTTTACGTCTGAAACGAGGCAGCTGTTTTCTCCTGAAAACAGTCTGTCTTTTCAGACGTAAAAGCCTCTCATCATGTGCACATACCCTAAGGCTGGGTTCACACGACCTATTTTCAGGCGTAAACGAGGCGTATTATGCCTCGTTTTACGCCTGAAAATAGGACTACAATACGTTGGCAAACATCTGCCCATTCATTTGAATGGGTTTGCCGACGTATTGTGCAGACGACCTGTAATTTACGCGTCGTCGTTTGACAGCTGTCAAACGACGACGCGTAAATGGACTGCCTCGGCAGAGAAGTGCAGGGCACTTCTTTGCCCCGTAATTTGAGCTGATCTTCATTGAACTCAATGAAGCACAGCTCCAGATTTACGAGCGTCTCAGACGGCTCGCAAAATGCGAGGAGGAGCATTTACGTGTGAAACGAGGCAGCTGTTAACAGTCTGTCTTTTCACACGTAAATGCCTCTCATCGTGTGAACATACCCTAAGTGGTGTTAGGATCTCCCGTGTGGTGTTCTTATGGTGTCCAATAAAAGTATGTTGGGTATCTTCTTTTAACAATGTATTTTATTTTTAGTCTATTCTCAGATTGCCATTTTGATGACGCTATAGTCCATTATGAGGTACTTGCACACGTGCCAGAGAGGCCGCAACGTCGTTCCATCATAACTGCACAGATGCAATATTGTCCTGTACTTTCCGTTTTTCTTTGTATACCTCTAGTTTTTCTTGTGCGCATGACACACACACACACACACACACACACACACACACACCTTATGTGTGTGTCTCATGCTTATTATTCACTATATAATGGATACAAATATGTGTCTGACCATATCACAAGTAAGCCTGATACATATAACATTAGTATAACTAAGATTTTTTGTCGTCTTGATCTACATATATCAGGTTTATTATACACTTCATCAACATTACGTATTTCAGCACTTTGTATTGTTGTATTATTATATTTTTTAAGCCCCTTGGGTTTTATTATAGCATTCACTAATGTTTCTCTTGCCTTTTTGGTATGTCATTAGGAGTTTACAATTACGACGTACTTACCTATATTTCACATTTTATATCGTGCACATATCAATCACTAGCTTTCTTATTCTCAATATGAATATGTTCTATTCTTTTATTGTTTATTTGCAGACTGTGTTTTTATACAGTCACTATAACTATTCACTTTGGCCGCACATATTTTGTTGTACACTTTATATTTTGTGCATTTTTTCATATATATTGAGCACGTATGTATGTGTGTATGTGCATGTATGTATGTATGTATGTATGTATGTGTATATATATATATATATTTATGTGTATATGTATGTATCTGCATGTACATATGTGTGTGTGTTTTCACGTTTACACATATACTGTCATGTCCGTGGCTGCGGTCCGTTAGGTTTACTCTCCCCCTAATGGCCGCAGCCATGGGTCTGCGAGTGCTAGCCCCAGTCTCCTCCTCAGGAGATGCCAGCCCTCACTTCCGCTTTTGGCCTAGTCTTTAGCAGACTTTAATGTTTTAATCAGCCCATGTGTGCCCTGGACTATAAGAGGGGCCCAGCCCCTTGCTTCGATGCCTGAGCGTTGTTTGTCATATCCTAGTTTGTCTAAGCTAATGGTCTCCCAGTGGTTTCCAGTTCCAGTGTTCTCTGTACCTGTATTTCACCTGGTTTGCGGTTTTTAATTATGTATGCATGTGTATATATATATATATATATACATATATATATATATATATATATATATATACATATATACACACAGTCCAAACACAATTGAACACTGCACTCCATTACATCTAAATATTAGGCCATGTGCAGGTACTAGAGGATGAATCACTTCCCCCAATGAATTTGTAGAACAAAAACATAGGACAAGGGAACGGCACCAGGACTTCAATAAAGATGAAAAATGGTTGCTATATTCACCTCAAGTGAGTGATGTTTCGGTTCAACAGAACTTTTCTCAAGCTATTGTTCTATATATATACACACACACTACCGTTCAAAAGTTTGGGGTCACCCAGACAATTTTGTATTTTCCATGAAAACTCACACTTATATTTATCAAATGAGTTGCAAAATGACTAGAAAATATAGTCAAGACATTGACAAGGTTAGAAATAATGATTTTTATTTGAAATAATAATTTTCTCCTTCAAACTTTGCTTTAGTCAAAGAATGCTCCATTTGCAGCAATTACAGCATTGCAGACCTTTAGCATTCTAGCTGTTAATTTGCTGAGGTAATCGGGAGAAATTTCACCCCATGCTTCCAGAAGGCCCTCCCACAAGTTGGATTGGCTTGATGGGCACTTCTTGCGTACCATACGGTCAAGCTGCTCCCACAACAGCTCTATGGGGTTGAGATCTGGTGACTGCTCTGGCCTCTCCATTACAGATAGAATACCAGCTGCCTGCTTCTTCCCTAAATAGTTCTTGCATAATTTGGAGGTGTGCTTTGGGTCATTGTCCTGTTGCAGGATGAAATTGGCTCCAATCAAGAGCTGTCCACAGGGTATGGCATGGCGTTGCAAAATGGAGTGATAGCCTTCCTTATTCAAAATCCCTTTTACCTTGTACAAATCTCCCACTTTACCAGTACCAAAGCAACCCCAGACCATCACATTACCTCCACCATGCTTGACAGATGATGCTGGAAGAGTGCCTGACACCGTTTCCGTTGTTCTGCGTCTCACAAATGTTCTTCTGTGTGATCCAAACACCTCAAACTTCGATTAGTCTGTCCATAACACTTATTTCCAATCCTCTTCTGTCCAATGTCTGCGTGCTTTTGCCCATATTAATCTTTTCCTTTTATTAGCCAGTCTCAGATATGGCTTTTTCTTTGCCACTCTGCCCTGAAGGCCAGCATCCCGGAGTCACCTCTTCACTGTAGACGTTGACACTGGCGTTTTGCGGGTACTATTTAATGAAGCTGCCAGTTGAGGACCTGTGATGCGTCTATTTCTCAAACTAGAGACTCTAATGTACTTGTCTTGTTGCTCAGTTGTGCAGCGGGGCCTCCCACTTCTCTTTCTACTCTGGTTAGAGCCAGTTTGTGCTGTCCTCTGAAGGGAGTAGTACACACCGTTGTAGGAAATCTTCAGTTTCTTGCCAATTCCTCGCATTGGAATAGCCTTCATTTCTAAGAACAAGAATAGACTGTCGAGTTTCACATGAAAGCTCTCTTTTTCTAGCCATTTTGAGAGTTTAATCGAACCCACAAATGTAATGCTCCAGATTCTCAACTAGCTCAAAGGAAGGTCAGTTTTATAGCTCCTGTAAACAGCAAAACTGTTTACAGCAGTGCTAACATAATTGCACAAGGGTTTTCTAGTGTTTTCTAATCATCCATTAGCCTTCTAACACAGTTAGCAAACACAATGTACCATTAGAACACTGGAGTGATGGTTGCTAGAAATGGGCCTCTATACACCTATGTAGATATTGCATTAAAAACCAGACGTTTGCAGCTAGAATAGTCATTTAGCACATTAACAATGTATAGGGTGTATTTCTGATTAATTTAATGTTATCTTCATTGAAAAAAACTGTGCTTCTCTTGCAAAAATAAGGAAATTTCTAAGTGACCCTAATTTTTTGAACGGTAGTGTGTGTATATATATATATATATATATATATATATATATATATATATATATATATAATACATATAATGTCTCATGAGCCAGGGCTGTAGAAACACAGCCCTGGTCATGAATACGGTTGTGAACAAAGCAGGACAATTAGCATTGCCCTGCTTTGTTTGGAAACCATGGAGACAGGAGATAGTTTGATCTCCTGTCTCCATTTCAAATCTCCGGTGCGCACAGACGGTCTCGCGCACGATCTTGCAGTATTACGCGCACTGGATTACGTGCGGGCGCTCATGGGTCAGCTGGTGATACATTATCACCATGCCAACCCATGCTAGCCGGGGGCGAGTGCCTCTCGTCCCCCCGCTGCGAGTGTTCTGGCAGGGTTAAATAGCCCTGCATCAGTAAGCTCAGTAGCTGAAGACCACCTCACCGCTCCACCAACGAGGAGCAGGTGAGACCTACCTGCCTCCCACACCGCCGTCAGCTCACCTGTCCTGCGGTCTCCTGTCCTGCGGACCTGCTCTGGCTCCTGCCTCTGCTCCCCTGTACCACCAAACGCTAAGTATCATAGTGTAGCCACGGCTACACTTTACCTCTACCTCTCTCCCTTGCTGTCCCTAAGCTAACCCCTTGCTCTAACCCTTGCTGTCCCTGAGTAACCCTTGGTGCCCTTGAGTCCTTGTTAACCCTTGCTGCCCTGAGTCGCTGTTGACCCTTGCTGCCCTGAGTTAACCCTTGTTGCCCTGAGTTCCCTGAGTAACCCTTGCTGTCCCTATGTTAACCCTTGTTGCCCTGAGTAACCCTTGCTGTCCCTGAGTTAACCCTTGCTTCCCCTGAGTCCCTAAGTTAACCCTTGCTGCCCTGAAGTTGACCGTTGCTGTCCCTGAGGTTACCCCTTGCAGTCC
The DNA here is from genome assembly GCF_050947455.1 of Rhinoderma darwinii. Taxonomy (NCBI): domain Eukaryota; kingdom Metazoa; phylum Chordata; class Amphibia; order Anura; family Rhinodermatidae; genus Rhinoderma; species Rhinoderma darwinii. The sequence continues at coordinate 364,077,226 of NC_134688.1, forward strand.
CTGAGTTAACCCCTTGCTGACCTGCGCATCCCCTGTTGTATCCCTGGTTTAACCCCGTGCTGACCTGCACATTCATTGTTGCATCCCTGGTTAACCCTTGAAACATTTAACCCTTCCCACTGTTGACCCTTTTACCTGATTATTAACACTTGGTGTACAGGATCAGTTATATTAGGAGGGAGTGGGACAGAGATAGTGAGCGTGTGAGAATTACAAGTAACTTATGTGTATTGTGTTGTAATGTAACTTCTATGTATGTTTAGGTAAGTGGGTGGCGGTATAATTAGGATGGTAATACCGTGTTTATACTGTACTGTGATTGGTTACTGTATTTTATATATGAGAGTGATTACTGTATGTTAATATCTTTATTTACTATACGGTCTTATTCCGTTGAGTAGCAGCAAAAGCAATTAGATAGATGTTAGCATAAGGAAAAGGTAGGGGAACTAGGCATAACCCTAGTGACCCTGATTATAAAGGAGGTAGTAATAGTGGGTGACACGAGTAAGTGAAACCCGCTATTACCCCACTCCCTTTAACACGTTTCATCCCTTGTGACTTCTGCAGCGATCACATCTGATGAAACATCATCCCTGGAGGCCGGCCTGTAGGACGTCAGAGGGTCGCGTCGCCATGGCTATGTAAGTATGAATCTTTTTTTTTTTTAGTTACAGCTTCCCACAGCAGACATTCCGGTCGAAAAACTGCACCATAATGTTGTGCGTTTTTTTAGTTCGAAACTCCCTGCGGCGCACAGGGCATATACACTGTGTTCTTTTATGCAGCATATACTACCTGTGTTAACTTGTCCTTATAGCCACAAAAGTGGGCCTAACTCCATATTATAGCCTATGGTTTGGGAATTGGATGCCCAACATGCTGATATAGGTGTGATGGTCAGGTGTTGTGCATATAATTTGGAATATATAGTGTTGTTCTATAAACCCATTTTGCATTATTAGTTTCTTATTTATCGACAACCTCCAAGCTCCATTGCAGGTAAACTGGCATCAATCCACATTTTTAATCCAAGCAATCCCAATCATAAAAGACAAGAGGAAAGGAAAAACGAATAATACAAATAATAATAATTATCAAAATAAATAACACATTTAATTTTGCTTCTGAATTATAAATGGTAAGGCCAGGGTCACACACGCAATTTTGATGCAGTTTTTAATGCAGTTTTTGGCTCACATATTTGAGCTAAAGCCAGAAGTAGATCCAAAGAGAAGAATATATATAAGAAACTCTTCACATCTGTGTTGGAGGTTCAGTTAGAGGTCTCCATCACAGATCCGGTCCAAAATGCCAGAAACAATAGCGCTGCATGTTGCTCTATTTTTTCTGGTAAATTGACGGACACATTGATGAAACCGACAGAACCAATGGGTTTCATCAGGTGCCAATGGTGTCCACAAATCAACAGATCCGGTGCTTCTGGTATTTTCGTGGTTCGACTCTGATGGAGCAGAGCAATGTGTGTTTGATACTGGCTTAAAGGGGACCATTAACCTGGATTCTATTCCCCATTACTACTTTTTTTTTTCAAGCAAATCATACATAAATGCAAAACATCTGTTGGTAATTTTGTTATTACCGAGATGCACTTCAAAATCTGTGCTTTCTACTTTAATATTCCTAAGTGTTGCACATTTTATTATATACTGTATAAAAATGTGTTTTTGTGTACTGCTTTATAAATATTACATGCATTTTATTAGTGTTTCCTGTGGTCTAATCTTGTATTGCTTTCTATGAAAGTACAATTTACCTTTAGCCTATTTCCAAACATAAACATTTTATGAAAAATATTCCTTATTGTATTTTTTCCTATTCTATATGCTTTCTTGACTATTTTCATTTGTTTAGAAAAGGGTTTTGTAAAATTAAAGGTGCACCAAAAAAATCACATTCATTGAGAGAAAATAAACATGGTGTATACAGACCATGTTCCTTGTAAATATCAAGTATCAAATAAGAAGAATAGAAACCGTAGTAAATGAATAAGGTTTAATTTCTATTGTCAATTAACGTATTATAAATACTGACCTGGGCGCTCAACATAACCTCAGACACTGTTAAATCAGGCTCCTCCCACTGTCAATTTATTCTTAGACCCTGATTGATATACTGATTTTGTTAAAGAGGATCTGTCACTAGTTTATTAATTCCCTATCTCCTAACTAATCTAATAGGTGCTATAATGCTAATAACTACAGTGTGATTTTTTTTTCAAAATTGTTTATTATTTGCAAAGTTCTGAGCATTTTTCTAAATATGCTAATATGCATACCTCCCAACTTTTGAATTCGTAAAAGAGCTACATTTTTAAGCCATGCCCCCAACCACGCCCAATATTCCGCATAAACACATCAAATCACAGCCAGATCCTTCTGCAAATAACACGCGCACATTCTAACTGCGGATCTCTAGACTGTCTGGATATCACAGATATTATGGATCCGGTTATATCGTCACTGCGGATCTCTGGACTATCTGGATATCACAGATATTATGGATCTGGTTATGTCGTCTTTATGTTACTTTTCCTATCTTGGGTATAACATTTGCTCATCATGGCGGCAGCAGCTGCAGGACAAACCAAAAGGCTGAGAACAACGAAAGTCAAGATGTGGTGGTGGATGACTTTTCAATTGACAAGTAGCAGAGTAACATGATGGGGATTTTTTTTTCCAGTTGTATAACTCTGCTACCGGTCAATGGAAAAATCCTCCACCAGAGCCCTCCTGTAGATTTCTCCACACACAGCCCCCCTGTACATAGTGCCAGACACAGCCCCCCTGTAGATAGCTCCACACACAGCCCCCCTGTAGATAGCTCCACACACAGCCCCCCTGTACATAGCTCCACACATAGCCCCCCTGTACATAGCGCACACACAGCCCCCTGTACATAGCGCCACACACAGCCCCCCTGTAGATTGCTCCACACACAGCACCCTGTAGATAGCTCAAAACACAGCCCCCCTGTAGATCGCTCCACACACAGCCCCCCTGTAGATAGCTCCAGATACAGCCCACCTGTAGATAGCTCCACACACAGCCCCTGTAGATAGCGCCAGACACAGCCCACTGTACATAGCGCCAGACACAGCCCCCCTGTACATAGCACCAGACACAGCTCCCCTGTACATAACGCCAGATACAGCCCCCTGTAGATAGCTCCATTTCTCCTGTAGCGGAATACCCAATCCCCGGCCGGGGATTGAGGATTCTGACTCCTACAGGGAGCAAAAAAAGACCCTCCTCCTCCTCACATGAACTCTGTACTGTGAGGAGGAGGAGGAGGAGAGAGAACGCGAGCGATGGAAGACACGGCCATCACTTGGGCACATCCGGTGATGGCCGTGTATTACCCGGTCCCATAGACTTCTATGGGAGCCAGGCGGCCGGGTAAATGGCCGAAAATAGGGCATGTCCCATTTTTGACAGCCAGGTTTCACGGGCCGTCAAAAAATCGGTCGCGTGAATAGCCCCATCATTCACCGTCAGAAGAAGGCAGGAGTCTTGCAGCGGCGTTCTCACTGGTGTCGATGCCGGCCCGGGAGTGAACCAGTCCAGTCACCTGACCGGTGAGGTCAGATGACAGGTCAGGTGACTGGACTGGTCCACTCACGGGCCGGCATCGATCCCAGTGAGAACACCGCCGCAAGACTCCTGCCTTCATCTGATCGCTGCTGCAGTCAGTAGCGATCAGCTATTCTGATGCAGCGCCCAGTGGTGTGGTGGTGTAATGTTTTCTGTATGACACTGTCAAATCTCTTCTACAGCTTCCCCCCTTCCCTGCTCAGCAACACAGCGTGTTTATACAGTATACAGATTCCAGTCCAACTGTGTTTTCAACTGGTGATTTCCCCGGTTGTTTCACAGCTAGAACTGAAATTAGAATCTCATCTTTCATATGACACCAGAACCGCTGTTCTAGGTGGTCCACAGCCCGAGATATGGCTGCTTTAAGTGATCCCCCTTTCCTCCAGCCTCAGTCTCTCACATTGTGTGAAGCAGCTTCATGCTGATAGGACAGCGTCATAGGCTGTGAGGCAGTTCCACCTCAGGAGAATCGCTGGTGTTGATGCCCATTTGTCAAGTATAGGCTAATTTGCATATTTCAAAAAAAGCTCATAACTTTTGCAATAATAAACATTTTTGGACACAATTTTCACTAGCATTAGCAGTGTGATAGCACCTATTCAATTAGCAAGGAGATAGGGCATTACTAAAGAAGAGACAGGGCCTCTTGCTCGGTCCTAAAAGAAAAACATAGTGAGTTTATTACTAATGAAACAAAAATAAATATGAATTATAACCAATGACACATTGTCAAACATCTTGCTGGGTAGACAGACTTAGCTGAAGAAGATTTTGGAACATGGGTAGTGGCTCATTGGTAAGCTCTGTAGTGCTCGGAAGAGACCTAATGAACTTGGCTGCTCAACCTAATCTCCATCCTTCCTCTTTAGGCATTCCTATGTTTCTCCACCTTTTCTATAGCCAGTTATTATCTGTACTGACGGTAACAATGAACCTTTTTTTTTTTTTTGTTCCAGGTCTAAACCTTGGAAAAATCCCAAGAAATGTTGGAATTTCATACTTCTGGGGTCTGTTAAAGAATTACTTCTATTTCAGCAAATAAAGCTTACTAAGTGTATAACAAAAAATTATAACAATTTTGCGATATACTTTCTGTATCAATTCATCAAGAACCAAGCACCTGGTTAGCACTGTTGCCGTACAGCGCTGGGACATTGGTTTCAAATTTCAACTAAGGATAACATCTGTGTGTGTTTCCTTGTGTTTGCATAGGTTTGTTCCCAGTTCTCTGGTTTCCTCCCACACATACTGATATATTAAATGGCCTCCTATGGAATTGGCTCTAGTGTGTCTGAGATAGAAAAAATAGATTGTAATCTCCATTGAGTACAGGGTCTGTTAAATGGTCATAATCTCTGTAAAGAGCTGCAAAATATGCTGTTACAATGGAAATAATTATGCAATTTTACAAACTATAACCTTTACTTGCTGAAACCACCATACCCATGTATCCCTCTCCTGCACTATGCTGTTCATGCAGGGCCACCATCATGGCATTACAGCTGGTACTCCCATGAGGGGCCCATGCAAAAAAATAAAAAGGGGACCCAACTCCACTGTCCACCACCACTGCCTCTGCCCATAGTTAATTTGGAGACAGGAATGGGCCCCATTATATTGCAGGGCCAGTTCCCATCTCCAAAGCAACTAGCACTGTGGCCCTGGTTCACAAGACTGACACTGAGAACTTACTGTGCACTGGTGTATACGTCACTGGTGTCATTACATTGTATGCGCCACCGCACACAACATCATGCCTCAGGATCGTCATGTGCCAGAAGAGAAGAGGTGCACAAAGTAGAAGAGGTTCCCGGACGGAAGTGAAGGTAAGAAGACCCGGGATCGGTAACTACAAAGCGGTCTTCATTTTTTGGTGGGTCTGGTCTGGGGTGTAAATTAATTTAGGGGTCTGATTAGGGGTGTAAATAAAATTAGGGGTCGGAGGTCTGAATTTATGGGTCAGGTTGGGAATCTGAATTAATTTTGGTGGTCTGATCTGGGGTCTAAATTAATGTAGCAGTCTGGTTTGGGGTCTGAATTAATGTAGGGGTCTGATTAGGGGTGTAAATTAATTTAGGGCTCTGGTCTGGGTCTGAAATAATGTAGGGGTCTGATTGGGGGTGTAAAATAATTTAGGGGTCTGGTCCGGGGTTGAATTAATTTTGCGGTCTGCTTCAGTGCAAGGATTTTTTTATGTTGTCACCTTGCACACCTACTGTCTCCCTCTTGGATTCCCATAGAGCCCCTGCCCACCTGTCTCCCCCCCTGTCCATCCACAGTGCCCCTGTCAGGTTGTGTATCCCCCTGGCCCCACTCCTGCCCCTGCCACTTTCTGCTCTTTTAGCCTCCCCCCCACATAGAGCTCTGCAACCTGATGTTCCCCCCTTTTACCCTGACATAGAACTTGCCCAACTACTGTCTCCTCCCTGCCTCTCCACAAAGCCTTTGCCAGTTTGCATCTAACCCCTGTCCCCCTCAAATCACTTTCTGTTTCCACCCTTCAATATTGTGGTACCCAATGGTTTGACAGTATGGGGCCTAGAAAGTTTTGATGGCGACCCTGTGTTCATGTATGGTGCAGTGAAAAGTTAGTTAACTAACAGGCCGTACATGTATGGTGCTGCGATGGGTCAAGCTTAGCAGCTGAGCCCGCGTCATCAACAGTATGAGTCGGCTGTAATATTCAGGGTCGTTTAACCCCTTATATGCCACAGTAAATAGTGACTGCAACATCTATGCGGTTTGACAAAGGCAGTGGTGCTGATGGGTCATCATGGCAGCAAAGGATCCAACAAAGGCCCTCATGCCTGAGAGCCTATTAGGCCTTGCCAGAGGAAAAAAAATGAATAATTGGTATTGTCAGATTCTTAATGATCCGTACTATATAATTATGATGTTTATCCAACATGGTAAATGCCATAAAAGAAAATGCCAGAATTTCAGTACAGTCCACTCATTTCTATGGATCTGCCAGAGACAGCGGTCCCAGAAGTCCCATAGAAATGAATGGAGCACTGGCAGAGCATGTGCACCAGCGCTCTATTCTCATGGAGCACTTCGGGGAACATTTGGTCCCTCGTTCTCCTCATCGCTGGAGGTCCCAGCGGTCAGAACCCAGCGATCACATATTTATCTCCTATCCTATGGATTGGGGATACATGTTTTGTTTTGTTTTTTTAAAACCCCTTTAACAGTCTTAAGTACCATCACATATTAACAATAAAAAAACACAGGTCATCCTGCAAAAAACAAGCCCTCATACAGTTCCAATGACAAAAAAAAATAAAAATGTTATGGGTCTTAGAATGCGGCAACACAAAAAAATATATACCTTGCAAAATTATTAAAACACAAAAATACTATATAATTGTAGTATTGCCATAATCATATTGACCCGCAGGAAAAAGTTAACCTGTCATTTAAATCGCATGGTGAATGCTGTAAAAATAAAAGACAAAACTCAAAAAACAATGGCGGAATTGCTGTTTTTTCCACCAACCCCTTAAAAAAAATTATACTGTTAGGTCCAGAATTATTTGTACAGTGACACAAACTTCATGATTTGGGCTCTGCATGCCACCACATTGAATTTGAAATGAAACAACTGAGATGCAATTGAAGTGTAGATTTTCAGGTTTAATTCAAGGGGTTGGACAAAAATATCCAGTGAAACGTTTAGGAATTGCAAACAATCAAAGTAATTGAACAAATTAACATTACCATAAATAAAATGTTTTTTTTTTTTTTTAATACTTTGTAGAGAATCCTTTGCAGGCAATGACTACCTGAAGTCTAGAACCCATGGACATCACCATGGACATCCTTAACTGCAGCTGTCTTCAGTTATTGCTTGTTTGTGGGTCTTTCTGCATTAAGTTTTGTCTTAAGCAAGTGAAATGCAGCTCGATCGTGTTGAGATCTGGTGATTGACTTGGCCATTGCAGAATATTCCACTTTTTGCCTTAAAAAAAACTCCTGGGTTGCTTTCACAGTATGTTTTGGGTCATTGTCCATCTGTACTGTGAAGGGACGTCCAATCAACCTTGCTGTACTTGGTTGAATCTGAGCAGAAAGTTTATCCCTGAACACTTCAGAATTCATCCGGCTGCTTCTGTCTTCAGTCACATCAACAATAAACACTAGTGAACCAGTGTCTTTGGCAGCCATGCATGCCATTGCCATCACACTGCCTCCACCATGTTTTACAGAGGATGTGGCGTGCTTTGGATTATGAGCCGTTCCAAGCCTTCTCCTTACCTTCTTCCTCCCATCATTCTGGTACAGGTTGATCTTAGTTTCATCTGTCCAAAGAAAGCTATTCCAGAACTGAGCTGGCTTCTTAAGATGTTGTTTGGCAAAGTCTAATCTGGCCTTTCTATTTTTAAAGCTGATTAATGGTTTGCACCTTGTGGTGAACCCCATGTATTTGCTCTCATGAAGTCTTCTCTTTATGGTAGACTTATATACTGATACACCTACTTCCAGGAGAGTGTTCTTCACTTGGGTAGATGTTGTGAAGGGGTTTTTCTTCACCATGGAAAGTATTCTATCATCCACCACTGTTGTCTTCTGTGGACGTCCAGGCCTTTTGGAGTTCACGAGATCACAAGTGCGCTCTTTTTATTCAAGATTGTACCAAACTGTACTGCAGGACACTGTCTTTTTGCCAGCGTTTCTCTCCCCAGCACACGTGGCTGCAGTTCCGCACTGCTGCCTGCAGGGTGCACCCCCTCGTCCCAGCCTTAAAGGGCAAACGCTTGCACCAATGTAAATGTTCCCTAACCAATTACTTTGTACCCTAGACTATATAAAGGACTCTACCATCTTGCTCCTTCCCTGAGCGTTGTTTTGTCTGCCCATGTTCGTTATTGCAAATAGTCCCTTAGTCATATCCTGTATCCTGTGATCCTGTATCCCGTTTCCTGTATCCAGTAATTGTGTTTGTTCTTGTGCAAAGTCTAGTATCTGTGCCAAGTGTCATCTTTGCCAAGTGTCTGCTACGCCACGTGTCTGCTACTTCACGTGTCTGCCACGCCATGTGTCTGCTATGCAGAGTGTCTGCCAAATCTTCTGTCCAGGTACTCTTGTCCTAAAGACTATCTTTAACTGTTGTTTGGCCAGATGATGCACCGCTACGCTACAGTGGAGCGGCCTAGTAGGTCCACATAGCCTATAGCCTTACAGAATGAAAATAAAATTTCAGCATATTGTTAATAAACTGTTCTGATTGATGACGTTTAGTTGTTTGAATGGTTTTTTTAATAGGGGATGGTAGAGGCCTCTTGGTAATTGTTCCATTTGCCCTTCCTATAATCCAGCCATGTGCATAATAAATCTATTTTACACCCAAATATAATTTTAATTGACATGTTACGCAAAGTTTTTCCTTGCTATTTTATATGTTAACATCCATGAAAAGTACAAATCATACCTGATCCTGCAAGATTATTTTACTGTGTCATACATGTACGGATGTAGTCATGTAATGTATTTATAAGGACACAACTTTAATCTGGTGAAATATGACACTTTTATAATTGACTCCTATTCTTATGCACTATTTAATAAACATGGGATAGTTATATCAATGTCTACACATAAATCAGGCTTACAAATATACTTCCGTTTGAGAACCCATTCCTGTCATCTGGAAAATAAGTAATGTAATATTTTACCTCTAAATGTTATGCCAGAATATATAGCATGCAGTCAAGTGCATCACACTCTGTGGTTATCAGCAGGGAACATTAAAATCTACTTGCCAGTATTGCAGGAGTTCTGAATTCCTGCTATTTTGATATGAGCCATGGTCATTTGATCGCTCTGTTATTTTGTTATCTAAAATATTACATAGGATAAAAAAACAAATGTGAAAACTAGATAATACATAGACATCTATGTATATTCACATAATAGTGTAAAGTGATGGACCAAGGGCTGCTTTTCCAAGGTTTTTAAATATATATATATATATACAAAGATCGTATAAATGTCCTGTTAATGCTGAAGGGCGTGGGTCTGCAGGTCGGAATACCAGAATACGTATATTATATATGTTCACTGTCTGAGAGAGGGAATTGAATGACTTGACTTCTGGCTCCACTAATTTAGCATATAATACAATTCCTGGCCTCTATTAAAAAATTATTTCAAAATTTGTTTTTATAAAAAAAAATCATAACAAACAGGTGATATGGCAGTCAATAGAGATCACGATAAAGACATACCACGCAGGGTAGCATAGGGCATGTATATCCACCAGCACCTGTGAGAAATCAAAATCACATACTAAAAGTATGAACAAATGACAACTGTACAAAAGTAAACAAAAATAGAAAATAGGATCGAGATCAGACCGCAGCGTACAAGGAAGGAAAAATTATGGAGGTGTAACTCCGCGATAGCATTTGATAAACTCATATTAAGGGTACAATGAAAAGCGTATAGGGATCATTTGTAAAGCAAAGAGAGATCAAGGGGTAATATCCAGTTAAAGAGGCTCTGTCACCAGATTTTGCAACCCCTATCTGCTATTGCAGCAGATAGGCGCTGCAATGTAGATTACAGTAACGTTTTTATTTTTAAAAAACAAGCATTTTTGGCCAAGTTATGACCATTTTTGTAGTTATGCAAATGAGGCTTGCAAAAGTCCAAGTGGGTGTGTTTAAAAGTAAAAGTCCAAGTGGGCGTGTATTATGTGCGTACATCGGGGCGTGTTTACTACTTTTACTAGCTGGGCGCTCTGAAGAGAAGTAACATCCTCTACTTTTACTTTTAAACACACCCACTTGGACTTTTGCAAGCCTCATTTGCATAACTACAAAAATGGTCATAACTTGGCCAAAAATGCTCGTTTTTTAAAAATAAAAACGTTACTGTAATCTACATTGCAGCGCCTATCTGCTGCAATAGCAGATAGGGGTTGCAAAATCTGGTGACAGAGCCTCTTTAAATGCGTTTTCATGGACTGACGTGTCTAGCGAGCGCTTGTATGCAATCAACCCTCCCATGTATGAGGAAACCTTTGTCTGTTGTTTAGCTGTCACCCACAGATCTCCTCAAAAATTAATAATTGATTAATTCTTTCACACCACTATTATATTGATGGGGTTCTTGTATCCCTCCACTCAAATTGAATGAGCCTTTTAGCTTGTCACGATCTGTGGGTATGTGGACCCACTAGGCCGCACCGCCGTAGCAGGGAGGCAGCTGGCCAGACAACAGGGAACCCCAGCAATACAAAGTCCCAAACAAGGGTACCTGGATAGTCCAGACAGTGGCCACAGCTCTGGCACGGATGGAGGTGGGTGCAGCAGGTAACGCCAGAGGTCGTGGTTGATAGCAGGTGCCGCAGGTTGCACTGACATGGCGAATCCCTCTGTACGTGGGAGATGACACAGGACATGGCGGATAACACAGGTGCAGTGGAAACGACTCCAACTAGTAGGCACAGGAACAAGAACACAGCACGGGATACAGGAACAGGTAACAGGGCACGGGTAACAACTGGAACGGGAAACACTAAGGGACCATTTGCAAGGCAGACTTGGAATATACTAACAACGCTCAAGGAACAGACAGGCTGGGGACTTCTTATAGTCCAGGAAATCATATGTGTTTATGATGATGATTTTCTTCATGTGCGCGCGCTGGCCCTTTAAGAGCGGGCACAGACATGCCCGCACACCCTACTGGACACAGCGGACCGGAGCGCAAGTGAGTGCTGGCGTCTCCTGGGAAGGAGATGGGGACCAGCGCTCACAGATCCATGGCTAAGGGCGTCAGGAGGTGAGTAAACCCGGCGGCCCGCGGTCATGGGCACAATCCTCTGTCAAGTCCACCAAATGTGGGACAACGTTGCACATCTCCAGCAGAGATTTGAGTCACATAGCTGTATTTTTTGAAAGAATACAGCTGTCCTATATCAACAAGTGAGTAATTTAAAGGAACTCTCTTAGATCCTTAGGCATTGTGAGAAACCATGTGAATTAGTTAAAATAGTTTTAACCTGCAACTCTGTGAATTTTGTATTAAGTTCACGTTCCCACGGTTTTAGTAGAAGAAGTGAATAAATATTAGATATAGATCTTGCTCTTAGGGCTTATTCAGACGAACGTGATATACGTCCGTGCAACGCATCTGATTTTTTCATGCGTCTCGCATGGACCTATATTAGTCTATGGGACCATGCAGACAGTCCGTGATTTTTGCGCAGTGTGAGTCCGCTGCGTAAAACTCACGACATGTCCGTTCTTTGTACGTATTTCGTGGGACGCGCTTGATTTGCGCAACAGCAGTGAAAAGTGTGAATGAAAACAGAAAAGCACCTTTTATGTTTACAAACATACAGAGTGCCATAATTATGGCGGCTGCGCGAAAATCACGCAGCCGCGCATCATATGGTGATGACACACGGAGATGTTAAGTGGCTTTTGCGCGCGCAAAATGCAGCGTTTTTTGCGCGCGTAAAACGCACACGCTCGTGTGAATCCGGCCTTAGTGTAGTAGCAGTAAGAAGTTTCTTCATGTAGTTTAAGTCCCTAAGTGGGTGAGATATGAGGGTATGTTCACACGCAGTGGTTTCAGACGTAATTCGGACGTCTCGAATTACGCATGAAAAAACAGCGCTAATACGCCCACAAACATATGCCCTTTGCTTTCAATTGGAATTACGATGTTCTGTTCCCACTAGCCTTTATTTTACGCGTCGCTGTCAAAATACGGCATGTAAAATGACAGCTCATCAAAAGAAGTGCAGGACACTTCTTGGGACCTTTTTGTAGGCGTTTTTCATTGACTCCATTGAAAAGCAGCTCCAAAAACGTCTGTAAAAAACTCTGCGAAAAACGCGAGTTGTTAAAAAAACTTCTGAAAATCAGGAGCTGTATTCGCCTGAAAACAGCTCCGTATTTTCAGACGTTTTTGGTCACTACGTGTGAACATACCCTAAGAGGTAAAAACCTTCTACAAGTATGTCTTCCAAAATCTTTTTTAATGCATAATTTCTCAATATCTAAAATCGTATAAAATATTGAGATAAAAGGAGATTCTGTGATGTTATCATGGCAGAACCATAAGGGTATGTTCACACGCAGTGTTTTCAGCCATATTTCGGGGCGTTTACGCCTTGAAAAACACCTGAAAACACGGAAGCAGAACGCCTCCAAACATCTGCCCATTGCTTTCAATGGGATTTACGTCGTTCTGTTCCCATGGGGCGTAATTTTACGCCTCTTTTTCAAAAAAGGCACGTAAAAATACGCCCCCGTAAAAAGAAGTGCTGGTCACTTCTTCAGGCGTATTTAACGGACCAAATTCCCATTGAAGTAAATTGGAGTTGTAAAAACTAGTTTGCAGGCGTTTGGCACACATTTGGAGCGTAAATTGAGGAATTTACGCCTCAAATAACTCTTCAAAATACGCCTGAAACTTGGCCAACACTCCCCCATGGGGTGTTGCTAAATCAGCCATTTTGAAAAAATTCAGGAGCTTCCCAATGGCAGGCAGAGCGAAACAGGAGGATGCATATTGATGTGGATGCCCTGATCTCCAAGGTAAGGACCACATGAAAGCAATAATGTTGTTTGTTTTTGTGTATATTTGTAGTTAGGGCTAAAACTGTTTTTGTTAAAGCTGCAGACACTATGCAAGTGCAAACATGTATCTAGCCACTGTTCTTAGTTTAATGTTACGTGTTCCTTAAATGTGCCTGTATTCCTATACGTTATTCAAATTTAGTTGCCACAATGCACAATGCAATGTATAGAATGTTAGCAACGCTTTGGAACCATGCATTTTGTTTGCAATAGCTACAGGTGCCATTTTGCACACTCAGAACTCACGGCGTATGTGTACCAGTTATTAACTTGAAGCTCTGTGTATTAATGTAGTGATTGTATATATTTCTAAACTCTATACCTGGATTCCCTTCGTTTAACTGTCTATGCACATTTTTTTATGACTTTTCACAGCATATTTCGGACAAGTTTATGGTGTGTAAAAGTTTGTCCCAAATGTTCACTCTATGTTTGTGATTATTTGAAGTGATGAATTGCGTTAGTTTGCTGTGTGTTTGGAGCAGAGCATCGCATAAACACGACACAACCCATCCTTTGTTGCATTTCCTTGCACGTACAACCCAAGCGGCCAACATTACGCACTTTACAACACTAACTGATCTTAGTAGGTTAACATTTGCTTAACCCCTTAACCTCTTAAAGGGAATGTGTCGCTAGAAAAAATAAATGTATTTTTTTTAGTTAAACAATTAGTGTATAGATGATTAAACATTGTTCTAATTTTTTTTATTTTTTTCACGAGTCAGGAAATATTATAAATTAGATTCTAATTTATAATATTTCCCAGCGCTGGTCACTAGATGGAGCAATTCCCAAAATTGCAGCATTGCATGTGGTAAAGCAACCACATTGCTTTATGCTGCAAAATTTGAGAAAACGCACTCGCTCTAGTGAGCTCTCAGAATCCCCCCTCCTTTATCCTGGCTAGTGCCGGGAGAAACGAGGGGGATTGAACGGTCAAACCTCCTACACTGTGTGTCGCCATTTTTTGAGCTAACACAAAGTGTAGTAGGTTAACATACAGTAAAACACAAACATACACAGACCTAACTTACCTGCTCCTGCTGCCGCCGCTCCATACGGTCCGTCCGCTCCGTCTGCTACCTCCGCTCCAAGTGCACAAGTCCGGAAGCCGCGACCGGAAGTAGTAATCTTACTGTCCGGCCGCGACTTCCCGTCCACAAGAAAATGGCGCCGGACGTCGCAGAGTTCAATTTGGACTGTGTGGGAGCGGCGCATGCGCCGTTCCCACACAGACGGCGTACAGCATAGTGGATGGAACGGGCCCCGTTCGCATTCACTATGGGACTGTATGTGCCGTATTCCATGTCTGTATGTGTCGTTAATCGACAAATACAGAGATGGAAAAAAAAATGGCAGCCCCCATAGGGAAGAAAAAGTGAAAAAATTAAAAAAAGTTAAACACAAACACACAAATAAATAATTTTTTTTTTAATAAAACACTAAAAGCAAATTGATCTAAAAATTTTTTTTTTCATGACACTGGTCCTTTAAGGACACAGCCTATTTTTTCAAATCTGACGTGTCACTTTATGTTGTAATAACTCCGGAATGCTTTTACCTATCCAAGCGATTCTGAGATTGTTTTCTCGTGACACATTGGACTTAATGTTACACCAAAATTTTGCGAAAAATTGCAAAAATTAGCATTTTTCTAAATTTATATGTATCTGCTTGTAAGACAGATAGTAATACCACACAACATTGTTGCTAATTAACATCACCAATATGTCTACTTTAGATTGCCATCGTTTTTTGAACATCCTTTTATTTTTCTATGACATCACAAGGCTTAGAACTTTAGCAGCAATTTCTCACATTTTCAAGAAAATTTCAAAATGCTATTTTTACAGGGGCCAGTTCAGTTGTGAAGTGTATTTTAGGGCCTTATATATTAGAAACCCTCGATAAGTCAACCCATTTTAAAAACTTCACCCCTCAAAGTATTCAAAACAGCATTTAGAAAGTTTCTTAACCCTTTAGATGTTTCACAGGAATTAAGGCAAAGTAGATGTGAAATTTTCTAATTTCTATTTTTTTTGTAACACAGAAAGTTTTACCAGAGAAATGCAACTCAATATCTATTGCCCAGATTCTGCACTTTTTAGAAATACCCCACATGTGGCCCTAGTGCACTTATTGACTGAAGCACAGGCCTCAGAAACAAAGGAACACCTAGAGGATTTTGGGGCCTGCTTTTTATTAGAAAATATTTTAGGCTCCATGTCGGGTCTGAAAGGCTCTTACGGCACCAAAAGAGTGGAAATCCCCCAAAAGTGACCCCATTTTGGAAACTATACCCCTTGAGGAAATTATATAGGGGTATAGTGAGCATTTTGACCCCGCAGGTTTTTTGCAGAAATTATTGGAAGTAGGCCGTGAAAATGAAAATCTACATTCTCTCAAAGAAAATGTAGGTTTAGCTAATTTTTTCTAATTTCCACAAGGACTAAAAGGAGAAAATGCACAACTACTTTTGTAAAGCAATTTCTCCCGAGTAAAACAATACCCTGCATGTGGTCATAAACGGCTGTTTTGACACACGGCAGGGCTTAGAAGGGAAAGAGCGCCATTTGGCTTTTGGAGCTCAAATTTAGCAGGAATGGTTTGCTGAACACACGTCGCATTTGCAAAGCCCCTAAGGGACCCAAACAGTGAAAACACCAAAAAAGTGACTCCATTTAGGAAACTACACCCCTTGAAGAATCCATCTAGGGGTGTAGTGAGCATTTTGAACCCACAGGGGTTTCATAGATTTTAGTAGAATTGGGCAGTGAAGATAAAAAAAAATATTTTTTTCCAATAAGACGTAGCTTTAGCTCAAATTTTTTTATTTTCTCAACAAATAAAGGAATAAAAGAACTCCAACATTTGTAAAGCAACTTCTCTGGAGTACGGCAATACCCCATTTGTGGTCATAAACTGCTGTTTGGGCATACGGCAAGGATCAGAAGAGAAGGAGCGCCATTTGGCTTTTGGAGCACAGATTTTGATGGATTGGTTTCTTGACACCATGTCACTTTTGCAAAGCCCCTAAGGTACCAGTACAGCGGAAACTACCCAAAAGTGACTCCATTCACAAAACTATACCCCTTGAGGAATTCATCTAGGGGTGTAGTGAGCATTTTGACCCCACAGGTGTTTCATAGATTTTATTAGAATTGGGCAGTGAAAATAAAAAAAAATCCTTTTTCTTCAATAAGACATAGTTTTAGCTGAAAATGTTTCATATTCTCAACAAATAAATGAAAAAAAGCACCCCAACACTTGTAAAGCAACTTCTCCTGTGTACGGCAATATCACATATGTGGTCATAAACTGCTGTTTGGGCAAAGAGTAGGGCTCAGAAGGGAAGGAATGCCATTTGTCTTTTGGAGTACAGATTTTGCTGGATTGGTTTCTGGTCGCTATGTCGCATTTGCAAAGTCCCTGTGGGACCAAAACAGTGGAAACCCCCCAGAAGTGACCTCATTTTGGAAACTACACCCCTCAAGGTATTCACCTAGGGGTGTAGTGAGCATATTAACCCCACAGGTGATTGCAACATCGAGTGCACACCAATTTCTGCCAGAGTGAAAATGTTTTTTCAATAGATATGCCACTATGTGGCGCCCAGCTTGTGCCACTGGAGACACACACCCCAAAAATTGTTAAAAGGGTTCTGCCGGGTATGGCGATGCCATATATGTGGAAGTAAACTGCTGTTTGGGCACTCTGTAGGGTTCAGATGGGAAATAGCGCCATTTTGCTTTTGGAGCGTGGATTTTGCTTGTAGTAGTTTTGTTTTGAGTCTTACTGGTGTTTCAGTTTATAACGTGGGGTTACATGTAAGGCGGGCGGAGTATATAAGGGGCATAGTCAGGTGGTATAGTGGGGTAAAAAAAAACAATACAATAATTCATAGATGTGTGTTATGCTGTGACACAATCCTTTCTGCACAGGCCGGTGTCGCACTAAGAAATGGTCTTTACTTATTCCCCTTTTGGTCCACACTCGGCACCTTTGAAGTTTGGGGAATTTTGCTGGGAAAGTGTTGTCCTGGTATAATACGGGCACCCTTCCAGCAGATATGTTTGGACCCTCCCCTTCCTGGTTCCCTAATTTTAGGGGCCTTGATAATTCGCCACTTGAAACAGAAGAAACGTTCCCCTCGGGCCGGCACAACTGCATATTTTTATTTCCTGGCTTATTGGTGCCTTGACTAATTTTATTTTTTCGTAGACGAAGTGGTATGACGGCTGTTTTTTTTGTGGGACGAGCTGTAGTTTTTATTGGTACCATTTTGGGGTACATGTGACTTTTTGATCACTTGTTATCCTTTTTATTGGGGGAGGCAAGGTGACCAAAAAACAGCAATTCTGACATATTTTTTTAGTTATTTTTATACAGCGTTCACCACGCATTATAAATTACATGTTAGCTTTATTCTGCGGGTCTGTCCGATTCCGGTAATACCTAATTTATAGCACTTTTTTATGTTTTACAACTTTTTGCACAATAAAATAACTTTTGTAAAGAGAATGGATTTTTTCTGTCGCCAAGTTGTGAGAGCATAACGGTTTTAAATTTTTAGTCGACGGAGCTGTATGAGGGCTTGTTTTTAGCGAGACGAGTTATAGTTTTTGTAGGTACCATTTTTAGGTACCTGCGACTTTTTGATCACTTTTTATTTACATTTTTGGAAGACAAAGTGACCAAAAAATAGCAATTATGTCAGTATTTTTTAGTTATTTTTTTTACGGCGTTCACTGTGCGGAATAAATAACATAATATTTTTATAGTTAAGGTCGTTATGGTCGCAGCGATACCAAATATGTATGGCTTTATTATTTTTTTCAATAATAAATGACTTGATAAGGGAAAAAGGGCGATTGTGTTTTGTGTTATTATTTGAAACATTTATTGTATTTTTTACAACTTTTATTTTTACTTTTTTTACACTTTTTTTACACTTTTCTTTAGTCCCACTAGGGGACTTGAAGGTCCAACTGTTTGTTTGATGTTCTAATACATTGCACTACCTATGTAGTGCAATGTATTAGAACTGTCAGTTGTTCACTGACAGCAAGCCGGTCAGGCTCCGCCTCCAGGTGGGGCCTAATCGGCTAACGTAATGGCAGATAGGAAGCCATTGTTAGGCATCCTGTTGCCATAGTAACAGTCGCCAGCCTTGCCATCATATGGCAGGGCTGCCGATTTCATACAAACCACTTTGATGCAGCGATTGCATTGAATCCCTGCTTTGAAGGGGTTAATGGCAGGAATCTGAGCTAGCTCCGGTTCCTGCCGATAGATCGGGGTGTCCGCTGTAACATACAGCGGACACCCACTGCTGATGACGCCGGCTCAGCTTCTGAGCCGGAAGCTGAGCCGCCGCCATCTTGCCGATGGTACTGGAAGCCTCCTGGGCTCCGCCGACGACGGGGCATAGGAGGATTTCGTTACTGGCAGACCGGGAGGTAAGTATTAGCCCTCCGATCACCTTTGCAGCCACCGGCAACCCAGCGATCACGTTGCTGGGGTGCCGGTGGCTATAATCTCCTCACATGCTGCGATCTCTATTGAACGCAGCATGTGAGGGGTTAATCGGTCGGATCGGAGGCTAGCTCCAGTCCTGGCCGATACCTCAGGGTGCCAGCTATAACATACAGCTGTCACCCGGCGGTGATGTCGCTGGCTCAGCTCCTGAGCCAGCTCCATCTGTTTCACGTACAGTTACGTGGAGATGCGCGAAAAGACCATCTCCCATCACGTAACTGTACGTTAAATGGGGTTAAGGACACGGACAATTTTGGCTTTGAGGACAGAACAATTTTCTTAGATTTCCCTCTTTGCATCCCGACGCTCATAACTCTTTTATTTTTTGTACGACGTAGTTGTATGAGACTTTCTTTTTTGTGGGACGAGTTGTACTTTATGTAGGTACCATTTTTTGGTGCAAATACATTATCGTTTAATTTCTATAAATATTTATTTTGGCGAAAATGCAGAAAAAAAGCAGTTCCGCAGCAGTTTTAATATTTTATTTTTTACACCATACACCGATCATCATAAATAATGTTATACATTTGTTGTTTAAGTTGTTACGGTCGGGGCGATACCAAATATGTCTATATTATTTCATGTTTTGGGACTTATATTTTAAAAAGTTTATTTATTATAAAAAAAATGTGTTTCTGTGTATTTTTTTTACTTTTTATTTATTTATCATTAATTTTTTTTACATTCATTTAACTTTTTTTTTTAATCCCATAAAGGGATTTATTACTTCAATATTTATTTTGTAACTGTAATGTACTGATATAGATCTATATTCCAGTACATTAGCCTGTGTACTGATTGTACACAGGCAGTTGTTATGGCATACCTCAGTATGCCCTAAGAACAGGAAATATGTTCAGACAGCCCTGGGGTCCTTCAATGGACCCTGGGCTGTCTGGCCATACGAGTTATGGGCTTTGATCAAAGTGCAGTCCCCTCTCCTTGAATGCCGCGATCAGTTTTCATCGCAGCATTCAAAGGGTTAACGGCGGAGAGAAGATGTTTCTCTCCTCTCTGCTGTCAGAGCGGGCCGTGGCTCTCGATGCCCGCTCAGTACTTGCCAGAGACTCTGTTCATGTCCGCCTATGTGAAAGAGCACTTGGAGAGGGGCTTCATACGGAAGTCTTCTTCCCCGGCAGGAGCCGGGTTCTTCTTCGTCAAAAAGAAGGATGCTTTTCTTTGTCCTTGTATTGACTACCGAGGTCTCAACCAGATCACTGTGAAAAATAAATATCCGGTGCCACTGATCTCAGAACTGTTTGATCGTTTACATGGTGCCAAGATTTTTTCCAAACTAGACCTGCGTGGGGCTTACAACCTAGTCCGAATTCGCCAGGATGATGAATGGAAGACTGCATTTAACACCCGTGATGGACACTATGAATATCTAGTAATGCCCTTCGGCCTGTGTAATGCTCCCGCGGTCTTCCAGGAGTTTGTTAATGACATTTTCCGTGACCTCCTCCATGTTTGTGTAGTAGTCTACCTTGATGATATCTTGATTTTTTTCTCCAGATCCTATGACGCATCTGAGACGTCTGTCAAGTTGTTCTGCGGTTAAGGGAGAATCGTCTGTATGCTAAGTTGGAAAAGTGCGTGTTTGAAAAAGATGCTCTACCCTTCCTGGGCTATATCGTCTCGAATCGAGGTCTCGAGATGTATCCTGAAAAGGTAAAGTCTGCCCTGGAATGGCCACGCCCTCAATGCTTGAGGGCCATACAGGGCTTTCTGGGATTCGCCAATCTTTACAGACAGTTTATTCCTAACTTCTTCTCACTGACTTCTCCTATCTCTAACCTCACTAAGAAGGGCATGAACGTCAAGGTGTGGACTTCTGAGGCAGAGTCCGCATTCAATAGCCTGAAGAGTGCCGTCAGCCTCTATCCTCCATCATCCAGACGTCTCTCTACAGTTCTCGTTGGAGGTGGACACATCCTCTGTCGGTGCTGATGCACTCCTGTTCCAGAGAGGCTCCAAGGGCAAGTCAATGGTATGTGGATATTTTTCTAAGCTCTTCTCTTCCCCAGAACGCAACTACTCGATTGGGGATCGGGAGTTACTGGCCATCAAATTGGCTCTGGAGGAGTGGAGACATCTACTAGAGGGTGCAGCTCATCCCATCCTGATTTTTACAGACCACAAGAATCTGACCTACCTCCAGACGGCCCAACGGCTGAACCCTCGTCAGGCCAGGTGGTCGCTGTTCTTTACCAGATTCCAGTTTGAGCTCCATTTTCGCCCGGCCGACAAGAATGTGAGGGACGATGCCTTGTCCAGGTCTTTTGAGACAGGAGACACCGTGGAGATTCCACAGAACATCATTGATCTGTCTTGCATTGTCTCTGTCAATCCCCTGCAAGTTGGGGACATTCTTCCAGGGAGGACTTTTGTGCGCCTGGCTGACCGTGGAAGAATCCTCCACTGGGGACACTCCTCTAGACTGGCAGGTCACGCGGGGACCCGTAAGACTCGGGATCTGATTGCTCATTATTTCTGGTGGCCCACGCTGCCCAAGGACATTATGGACTTTGTTTCTTCCTGTTCTGTATGTGCAGCCAACAAGGTCGCTCACTCCAGACCTGCTGGTCTGCTTCAAACATTGCCTGTGCCCAATGCTCCCTGGCAGCATATAGCTATGGACTTTATTACGGACCTGCCTCTCTCTGCCGGATGCAGTACTGTCTGGGTGGTGGTGGATCTATTTTCAAAGATGGTCCACTTCGTTTCTCTGACCGGTTTTCCTTCTGCTCCTCTGCTGGCCAAGCTGTTCATCCAACTCATCTTCCGCCTGCATGGCTTGCCGCAACATATTGTGTCTGATCGGGGGGTTCAGTTCACCTCGATGTACTGGAGAGCCCTCTGTGGACTCCTAGGTATAAATTTTGACTTTTCCTCGGCCTACCATCCTCAGTCCAATGGTCAGGTCGAGAGGATCAATCAGATCTTGGAGAACTACCTACGCCACTTCATCTCCAAGCAGCATGATGACTGGCTGCAGTTGCTTCCGTGGGCTGAGTTCTCTTACAACAATCATACCAGCGAGTCCACACAGAAGACACTGTTCCTTATTGTCTACGGCCAGCACCCACAAATTCCTCTCCCGGTCGCTGTTACGTCCGAGGTGCCTGCTGCTGACACGGTCTTTGGGGACTTTCTGCACATCTGGCAGCAGACCAAATCCTCCATCCTGCTGGCATTCGACAACATGAAGCGGAAGGCGGACACAAGGGGAAGAGAACCCCCTCAGTTTCTTCCTGGCATGAAGGTCTGGCTGTCCTCCAGGAATATTCGACTTAGGGTGCCGTTGTACAAATTTGCTCCCTGGTTTCTCGGTCCCTTCGAGATCCTGCAGCAGATCAACCCTGTCGCCTACAAGCTTCGGCTGCCTCCTACCCTCAAGATCCCCAACTCCTTCCATGTTTATCTCCTGAAGCCAGTGGTTCTGAATTGCTTTACCAAGACTCCAAGCCCTGCGGTTGCCTCCAGCGGCCCTTCAGACACCTTCGAAGTTAAAGAGATCTTGGACATTAAAAAAGTAAGAGGAAGAACCTTTTATTTAGTAGATTGGAAGGAGTTTGGTCCAGAAGAGAGGTCCTGGGAGCCAGAGGAGAATCTCAACACTCCTACTCTCATTAAGAGGTTTCTCTCTTGTTCTGGTCCCAAGAGGAGGGGGCGTAAGAGGGAGGGATACTGTAACGTCCGTGGTCGCTGACTGCAAACTCCTTCCATCCAGACGACGCCCTTCTCTCAAGAGATGTCTGCACATACGGCCGTCCTGCTCCACAGTAACAACCAGGGTGCGCTCACGAGCTCAGTCCAAACTTGGGAAGCCAGAGCGCACGCATGTTGGTAGTTGAGCTTATTGCTTCAGAGCACCCTGGGCTATAAGAAGGTACCAGCCCCATCCTCCCACGCCTGAGCTTTGTTGTGTATTCCTAGCCTGTCTATGTGATGGCCTCCTAGTGTGTTACCTGTACCTGTAACTGTACCTGTTCCTGTTCCTAGCATTTCATACCTTCCTGGTCGAGCACTGTGCTGTGCCAAAGTCGTGCCATGCTGTATCCATGTCTGACCTGATTCACCTCGCCTGGTATCTGCCTGCTGCCTAGTCCCAGCCGAGCCTGCCCTGCTGCTGTCTGAGCGGCCACAGGTACCTATACGCACTATAGACTTTCACCTGCTCCCTGTTGGCCAGCTGCCTTACCACCAAGGTGGTACGGCCCAGTGGGTCCACAGACCCTTCACGACATAGGCATATCTTTACAAGAATACGTATTGTTCTCATATATGTCATGTTTATGAAACCTGAACCATTTATGAATGTCGACTTTCAAAACCGTAAGACAACTGTTGTTTTCCTTCTCTGCTTTCTTCATGATCGCGATTTTGGAACTGCGTCTCCCCAACATGCAATGTGTGTGTGTGTGTGTGTGTGTGTGTGTGTGTGTGTGTGTGTATATATAGATATATATTGATATACTTTAGAGAGCAAACATGCTCATGTCACCCCCTAAATGGCATGCTCACTCTAACCTAGGCATTGACGTGCTTAGAAACACCAGGTGTGCCCCCTGTTTACATTGTACCACAACCCTGGCAGTCTCATGAAGGAGAAGAGGATTTCCTTTTTCTAACCATTCAAATAAATATTCATTTGGCCATTACATTTGTCATGCAAGTTGTCATGCTATCAAACTAGAATTTGCTGGAATGTGTTAGATATCTTATGTTTGTTTTTGGCTTATGGTGGGTGTGCCAAATTTTACTAACTCAAATAAACATGTCAGTAGCGGGAATGGATGAAAGTGATCTAAGCTCACAACGACCATCATATTTTTTTTTTTACATTCTCATAGATCCTCTGGAAATGTAGCAGGAAATATGGAACTGCGCCCTGCTGAACAAGAGGAACAGCAGCAGAGGGAGAGGGAACCCACTCCATCTACCTCTCAGAAAGAACCTGTGGAAGCGGAACCACAAGAACAGGCAGGACCTTCATGGGTGGCACAGCAGCAGAGGGGGCCAAAGAAACATCTGAAGCACCTGCTGCTGCCCCTTTGCCAGTGGCCACCCCAACATGTCCACCTCCCCACCCGGACACCTTCCACCCGACAGCGATCTCGAAAAACCCTCCAGAAAACCCTCCGGACAATGGACAGGCAACTAGTGGTAGAGTCAGAGGCCATGTCCTTTATCCGGAGGGTCGAAGGCGATGAAGAGTTAGATTTTTATGGCTATGCCATTGCATGTCGCTGCCGCCGGCTGCAACCGCAAGTAGGGCAGAACTTAATCGCTTATGTTCAGGCCGCGGTGGAAGCCTTCGAGTTTGCTGTCCTCATGCCCCCTGTCAACCACATGCCCCCCATCGACCCAATAATTGTCAGCCTCAATACGGCCGCTGGCCTTAGGGAGGCTCCTTCCCAAATGCCCCATGGCCCAAGATGGGTAAATGCCTCCACCCAGACCGAGCCACCAAATCCCCCCCCTCCGCCCACGCCCTCCCATTCCATTCCCTCTGCTGGTTCCCAGTTTCTTCAATCCTTGTACCCTTACCCACCCTTCCAATACACCACCACTGGTTATCCACAAAGTTATCCCCAAACTTATCCCCCTGCCTCAAACTGTAATTCTCCTACCCGATTTACACAAATGTGATTGTCATTTTGTCTTGGTGGAGGTTCTGTAAATATGGCAAATTGAAATGAAATTTCCAGTAAAAATGAAAATGTGTTTGTTGTTTAAAATGGAGATTGTGAGAGGGGGGGGGTTATGGGAAAGTGTTAAAATAATAATCATGCTAATTATTTTATGTTCTTCAGAGTAAAAATATTTTACTTTCTGAAACATGTGAGATGAGTTTTTTTAAAACAACAAAGGACACAAGAAGAAACCTAACAAAGTAACGTCCAAGGAACAATTGACACATACACAACATATCATTTGTTTTGAAATGTTAAAAGTAAAGTAAAATATATTCACTTTCAAAGTAACATAAGACATGGAAAATATATAGAACACATAGTGGATACAAAGTGGGGAAGGATAAACAGTTTGCATTGGGGACAAAATGTGATACAAAAGCAAACAATAAACTTTTTGACCTAGTGCTGGATCGGCTGCTGAACACTGTGGCTGGAATCCTGCCGGGGCACTGCACCTTCAGGATTCATGAAGTAGTTTCTGAAGGCATCTCTCTCCTGTACTCCACGGTTGGATGGTCTTCCTAAGCCCCAGTTGATGTGGGGGTCACGGAGAGCTGTTTGTGTCTCCACCTCCACGTCAGCTCGCTCGTGATCACAAACATAGTTGTGAAGAACACAGACATCTTTAATGACCCCCATCAACTGTGGACGCATCCAACTGAAGTGTACAGGTGAAGACCCTCCACTTACTCACCATGATCCCAAAGGTGCACTCCACGAAGCGTCGTGCTCGGCTCAGCCTCTCATTGAAGACTCTCCTCCGGGCTTCTAGTCTTCTCCGTGGGTATGGGTGCAGCAGGTTGGGCATCAGTGGAAAAGCCTCGTCCGATACCATCACGAAGGGGACTGGATGCATGGTACCCGGAAGAGGTTGGAGGGGAGGAGGTAGTTTTACCTGATCTAGCAGGATTTGCTTCCCTAAATCCGATGTCAGTAGCGCCCGGTAGTCACCAGTGTTTCCATATGTGCCGACGTCAATAGCCACAAACTTGTACGAGGCATCAGCCACCGCCATGAGGACCACAGAAAAATACTTCTTGTAGTTGAAGTAATGTGATCCTGATTGCGGTGGCTGCTGCACACGTACGTGCTTACCGACGACGGCGCCTCTGCAATTTGGGAAATTGGCCACAGATTGAAAGCTTGCTGCCACCTGCAACCAAATCTCCAGAGTCGGACTGGGCATCGCGCTGGGCTGCAAATACTGCCAGATCACCTGGCATATGCTCCTGACAATTCCACAGATGGTTGATTTCCCAACCCGGAATTGCAGGTGCAGGGATGAATAACTCTCCCCCGTTGCAAGAAATCTGTAAAGAAAAGAAAACTAAAATTAGTAACAACTAATTACAAGGAACACCAGCATAACTTTCACATTCATATTAGAAAAACATACATGACTTTGAATTAGATTCACATCCACTATACTGTAAAATGTTGAAACAAAGCCTTTAACCCCTTAAGGACGCAGCCACTTTTGGACCATATGACAGCCTCATTTTTTAAATCTGACATTTTGTCACTTTATGTGGTAATAACTCTGGAATGCTTTTACCTATCCAAGCGATTCTGAGATTGTTTTCTCGTGACATATTGTACTTTATGTTAGTGAAAAAATTTGGTAGATAAATTCAATATTTATTTGTGAAAAACACCAAAATTTATAGAAAATGTGCAAAAATTAGCATTTTTATAAATTCAAATGTATCTGCTTGTAAGACAGATGGTTATACCACACAAAATAGTCACTAGTTAACATTTCCCATATGTCTACTTTATGTTTGCATAATTTTTTGAACATCCTTTTCTTTTTCTAGGACGTTACAAGGCTTATAAGTTTAGCAGCAATTTCTCATATTTTCAAGAAAATTTCAAAAGGCAATTTTTTTTAGGGAACAGTTCAGCTCTGAAGTAGCTTTGATGGCCTTATATATTAGGAACCCCCACAAATCACCCCATTTTAAAAACGACACCCCTTAAAGTATTCAAAACAGCATTTAGAAAGTTTCTTAACCCTTTATGTGTGTCACAGGAATTAAAGCAAAGTGGAAGGGAAATTTTCAAATTTCATTTTTTTTGCAGAAATTCCATTTTAATCAATTTTTCCTGTAATACTGAAGGTTTTTACAAGAGAAACACAACTGAATATTTATTGCCCTGATTCTAAAGTTTTTAGAAATATCCCACATGTGGCCCTAGTGTGCTACTGGCCTCAAACAAAGGTCCCAGAAGCAAAGGAGCACCTAGTGTATTTTTCGGCCTTCCTTTTCTTAAATTATATTTCAGGTACCATGTCAGGTTAGAAGAGGTCTTGTGGTGCAAAAACAAAGGAAACCCCCAAAAAGTGACTCAATTTGCGAAACTACACCCCTAGAGGAATTCATATAGGGGTGCAGTGATCATTTTGACCACACAGTCAAAGATTTCATTAGAATTGGGCAGTGAAAATGAAAAATTACATTATTTTTCAATAAGATGTAGCTTTACCTCAGAATTTTTTATTTTTTTCAACAAATAAATGATAAAAAGCACCCCAACTTTTGTAAAGCAACTTCTCCAGAGTACGGAAATACCCCATATGTGGTAATAAACCACTGTATGAATACACATCAGGGCTCAGAAGGGAAGGCACGCCATTTAGCTTTTGGAGCGCTGATTTTGCTGGATTAATTTCTCGGCACCCTGTCGCATTTGTAAAGCTTCTAAAGGTACCAGTACAGTGGTCACCCCCCAAAAGTGGCTCCATTTGGGAAACTACACCCCTAGAGGAATTCAACTAGGGGTGTAGTGAGCATTTTGACCACCCAGGTATTTAATAGATTTCATTAGAATTGTGCAGTAAAAATTAAAAATTTAATTTTTTTCCACTAAGATGTAGCTTTAGGTCAAAATGTTTCATTTTCTCATCAAATAAAGGAGAAAAAGCACCATAACATTTGCAAAGCAACTTCTCCAGAGCATGGAAATACCCCATATGTGGTAATAAACCACTGTATGAATACACATCAGGTCTCAGAAGGGAAGGAGCGCCATTTAGCTTTTGGAGCGCTGATTTTGCTGATTTGATTTCTCGGCACCATGTCGCATTTGTAAAGCTCCTAAGGTACCAGTACAGGGGAAACCCCCCAAATGTTACTCCATTTGGGAAACTACACCCCTAGAGGAATTCAACTAGGGGTGTAGTGAGCATTTTGACCACCCAGGTGTTTCATAGATTTCATTAGAATTGTGCAGTAAAAATTAAACATTTAATTTTTTTTCCACTAAGCTGTAGCTTTAGGTCAAAATGTTTAATTTTCTCATCAAATAAAGGAGAAAAAGCACCGTAGCATTTGCAAAGCAACTTCTCCAGTGTACGGCAATACCCCATATGTGGTAATAAACCACTGTATGAATACACATCAGGGCTCAGAAGGGAAGGAGCGACATTTGGCGAGCAGATTTTGCTGGATTGGCTTTTCTGCACCATGTCACTTTTGCAAAGCCCCTTAGGTACCAGTACAGTGGAAACTCCCCAAAAGTGACTCCATATGGCAAACTACACCCATTGAGGATTTCATCTAGTGAGCCTTTTGACCCCGCAGGTGTCTCATAGATTTTATTACAAATGGGCAGTGAAAATGAAAAATTACATTATTTTCCAATGACACGTAGCATTAGTTCAACATTTTTCATTTTCTCAACAAATAAAAGAGAAAAAGCACCATAACATTTGTAAAGCAACTTCTTCAGAGTAGGGAAATACCCCACACGTGGTCATAAACTGCTATTTGGACACACAGCAAGGCTCTAAAGGGAAGGAGCGCCATTTAGTATTTGGAGTGGAGATTTTACAAGATTCGTTTTTTGACACCATGTTGCATTAAGCTATAGTACCAGTACAGTGGTACTCCCGAAAAAATTACCCCATTTTGGAAACTAGATCCCTCAAAGAATTGATCTAGGGGTGTAGTGAGCATTTTGACCGCACAAGTGTTTTGCAAAAATGAGTAAACCAATTGCTGTTTTCCACAGATATGCCATTTCAGTGCCCAATGTGTTGTGCCCAGCTTGTACCACCGTAGACGCACGTCCCATAAATTGTTAAGCGGGTTCTCCAGAATACAGTAATACCCCATATGTGGTCATAAATTGCCGTTTGGGCACACTGCCAGGCTCAGTTGAACCACTATTTGGCTTTTGAAGCGCAGATTTTGCTTGGTGTTTTACCGGTATTTCATCTTATAATGTGGGGGCATATGTAATCTGGGCGGAGTACATCAGGGTATATGTAAACAGGGCGGAGTACATCAGGGCATATGTAAGCTGGGCGGAGTGCAAAAGGTCATAATAGGATGATGTAATAATGGGTGAATGAATAATCCATGGATGGGTGTGGTACGCTTAAAACCAATCCTATATACACAGGCCGGGTTTATTGGGTATTATACAAAATATCTGTGCTCCAGTATTGCCTTATATTTGACTTCTTCACTAGCCTTATAAGCCGCACAAGGCCCTAAAATTTCCTCAGCTCCGCTGCATCTACAGGGTCCACCTGTGGGGTCCAGCAAATGATGATGTAGGGTATTTAGTGAAATTCTACTGGACCTAAAAATGAGTCTGGGCATTTAGCATCATTTTGAATCATTGCGTTTTGAGAGTCATAACGTGTTATTTTTCCGGTGACAGAGCTGTGCGAGGGCCCTTTTTTTGTGGAACGAGCTGTAATTTTTATTGGTTCCATTTTGGGGTACGTGCGATTTTTTTTTTTATCACTATTTATTCAATTTTTTGGGAGATGAGGGAACCAAAAAAACAGCCATTCTAGCACGTTTTTTTTTTGTTTTTTTTACAGTATTCACCGTGCAGTATAAACAACATGTTAACTTTATTCTGCGGGTCGATACGATTACAGCGACACCAAATTTATATAGTTTTTTTACGTTTCACTACATTCCCACAATAAAAATACTCTTTTCTAAAAAAAAAATCATGTTTTAGTGTCGCCATTTTCTGACAACCATAACTTTTTTATTTTTTAGTTGATATCGCTGCGGGATGGCTTGTTTTATGCGTGACGAACTGTAGTTTCTATTGGTACCATTTTGCGTTACTTGCAACTTTTTGATCACTTTTTATTACATTTTTTTAGAGACAAGATGACCAAAAAAATAACATGCTGTCATTGTTTTTTATTACAATTTTTTACAGTGTTCTCCATGCGGTAAAAATAAGGTGACATTTTTATAGATCAGGCCGTTCCGAATGCGGCGATAGCTATTATGTATAGTTTTTTTTTCATATTTTCATTTTTTTTCTAATAATAAAGGAGTTGATCAGGGAAAGAGGGCAAGTGTTGTTTTTATTAGTTAAAACTTTTATTTATTTATTTTTCTTTACATTTTTTTTTTTTCTTTTTTCACTTTTTCTTTTACACTGACCTGGGGACTTGAAGATCTGGTCTTCTGATCCCCGGTACAATACACTGGGCTACTTATGTAGTGCAGTGTAACGTAATTGTCATTCTTCAGCTGACAGTTAGCCTATTAGGTCCTGCCTCGGGCAGGACCTAATAGGCTTCCGTACCTGGTCAACTAGGAAGCCTAGCAACGGCATCCTGGTTGCCATAGCAACCATCGCCACCCGCGATTCATCGTGGGGGGCCCGGGGGTACAGGGGGAGCTCCCTCCCTCTGTCAACCACTTCAATGCGGCGGACGTCATTGACAGCCGCATTGAAGGGGTTAAATGGCTGCGATCGGCGGTAACAGCCATCACAGCCATTGCAGCGGGATGTCAGCTGTGTATAACAGCTGACAGAAGCTGAAGATAAAGCGCGCACAGCTCCTGTGCTCGCTTTATCTACAGGGCGTGACTGTACGCCCTATTGCGGGAACGCACTTTGAATTTGGACGTACAGTCACGCCCAAAAGCGGGAAGGGGTTAAAGAAATACAAACACACCACAACGTGATCAGCAGCCTCTCCACAGGACTAATGGCCGTCCGCCTCGCTGTATCCTGCCTCCTAAGTTGAACCGAGAGAATCTCCTCCAGACTGTCGAATGCGGGTATTGACATCCGACAGAATTCGTGAAATTTCTCGGGGTACCTGTAGAGACATACACGTTATAACACATAGACACACACAAAAGGTCTAAAGTTGCAGAACTAAGCTTGTAAAAAAAAGGAACATTCAAAGACAAATGGAATAACATAGCATGTGCAACATACATACATGAATGGTTACAAAATGAACCAGATGTATCCCCAAATTACAAATTGAATATGTATTCTGAAAATAATGTCACATTGATAAATTTTAGGTTAAACACAGAAAAACAAAGTTTAAAATAATCACTGTTGTAAGGCAACAAATTAAGGCTCATTTCTTACACATTTGTTGGTAGAAACTAAAACACACTGTCTGATGCAACAATTGTAGGCTGATGCAATACACCTTACCTGAGAAATTAACACAATATGTGCTTAAGCAAACATTAAAAAGAGAAGAAATATCATCAATGTACTTTAGCTTCAAACAACCACAAAAAAACTCACCGTCTTAATTCTTGGTAAAGGTAGCCAATGTGTCCCCTTTCATTACGGAGGAGATTAATGGGGTGCACCCAATACCTCCGCAACCTTTCCTGCTCCTGTGTAACATCAAGTGTGACCAAATGTCCCTTATAATGTCCAATAAAATAAATTCAAAATACATTGACACCATTATCCATAAATTTAGAAACATACCTCACAAATTATTCTCTGTCTAATGACATTGAGGACAATTTGCATCAGTGGCAGCGGCGAACTTTAATGCGCCTTTCCCCCACATGTTCTCCCTGCTGCTCCTGCTGGGATGGCCCTGCTAAGTTCTGGGAACTCATTTTGCAAACTAAATTCACTCAATAACCACTGCTAAGCCAAAAAAGGGAAGTTGCTGATTTTGGGCTAAGTTTTTGTACGCCTGGGCCAGAAGTACGCCTGGAATACGCCTCAAAAAAAAGTCTCAAAAAACGTCTCAAAAACGCCTTGGAAAATGGCTCCATTACGCATGCAAAAACGCCCCAAAATATGCCTCGACATGAAAAACGCTCGCAAATACGCTTCCAAAAGCCTCAAATTCAGAGGCTGTTTTTCTCAAAACAGCTCCGTAATTTACGGACGTTTTTTTAACTAAGTGTCTGAACATACCCTAAGAGTTGTCGGAGTTGAGTGCAAAAAGGTGAGATTTATGGGGTTATGGCCTAAGGACTGCCTGTAGAGCTTTTGGCATGTCAAAGCAACAAAAGAGCTAAATGAAAAGATGATATAGTACAAGTACGTGTACACAGCAAAAGATTGGGTTCAAAGAAGAAACATGCCATCCAATCATGGGAAATACGATCATTGGATGCATCAGAAGGGGTATAAATGCCCATGGCGACAACATATTTCTACCACTTTATTAATCACTAGTCAGGCATTGAATAAAGTGAAGGAAATAAGTATTTGATTCCTTGCTGATTTTGTAAGTTTGCCCACTATCAAAGACATGAACAGTCTAGAATTTTTAGGCTAGGTTAATTTTACCAGTGAGAGATAGATTATCTAAAAAAAAAAAAAACAGAAAATCACATAGTCAAAATTATATATATTTATTTGCATTGTACACAGAGAAATAAGTATTTGATCCCTTTGGCAAACAAGACTTAATACTTGGTGGCAAAACCCTTGTTGGCAAGCACAGCAGTCAGACGTTTTTTTGTAGTTGATGATGAGGTTTGCACACATGTTAGATGGAATTTTGGCCCACTCCTCTTTGCAGATCCTCTGTAAATCATTAAGATTTCGAGGCTGTCGCTTGGCAACTCGGATCTTCAGCTCCCTCCATAAGTTTTCGATGGGATTAAGGTCTGGAGACTGGCTAGGCCACTCCATGACCTTAATGTGCTTCTTTTTGAGCCACTCCTTTGTTGCCTTGGCTGTATGTTTTGGGTCATTGTCGTGCTGGAAGACCCAGCCACGAGCCATGTTTAATGTCCTGGTGGAGGGAAGGAGGTTGTCACTCAGGATTTGACGGTACATGGCTCCATCCATTCTCCCATTGATGCGGTGAAGTAGTCCTGTGCCCTTAGCAGAGAAACACCCCCAAAACATAATGTTTCCACCTCCATGCTTGACAGTGGGGACGGTGTTCTTTGGGTCAGAGGCAGCATTTCTCTTCCTCCAAACATGGCGAGTTGAGTTAATGCCAAAGAGCTCAATTTTAGTCTTATCTGACCACAGCACCTTCTCCCAATCACTCTCAGAATCATCCAGATGTTCATTTGCAAACTTCAGACGGGCCTGTACATGTGCCTTCTTGAGCAGGGGAATTCAAAAAATTTTTTGGGCCTACCGGCAAAGAGAGCCCTGTTTTCCAACTATCAAATGAAAATAATAAAGTATTTATTAAATTTGCAACAAAGACAGACTACATAAAATTTAAAAGTTAAAGTCCATTGCTGACTGCGATCAGCTTAGTGCAAGGTATAGGAATAGGTCTATGAGGAGTGAAGTGCTAACGGCTGCAGAACGTAACACTCAACCCTCAGTTAAATTGTAAAGAGTCAGCAGGACAAGTATTAAAATTGAGGTAGAAGCCCCCCCCGACATGTTTCGCTACGATGTAGCGTCTTCAGGGGTATCGGGGCCAATGACAGCGCGCAGCAAAATAACCCTGGTTATATGTGTACTAAGAGTAGCTCCACATGTTGCCTTGATTAACCGATAGGCAATCATAGAATGAGTAGAGGACCGTGCCCCCTGCTCTACAAAAGACAGCCGGCGCCACCAATTACAAGCTTGTATGAGGCGGCCAATGAATGTATGATTAAGCGCGCAGGCGCATTAGAGTAAATGCGAGTGATAGAAATAATCACTGTGGACCACACAGTGATAATATTGGGGCTATGCAAGACCCACCGATGAACATACGAGTCAACGCGCATGCGTAGTAACATAAAGTGAGGTGATAGATAAATCACCAAATGTCAGGAAGCTAAAACGTGGCGGTTGCGTATGGCAACAGTTTTAAATGTCAGTGGAGCTAGTTGTTTATTGGCAACAAAGTGGGTCATACAGTAGGTAAGGGAGATATGGGTAAATAGCTAGTAAGACTAAAATACCATACTATCCAAGCTCATTCAAGACCCGTCATATTAGCTTGTCACTAAAAAGATGGTATTAATGATAGCAATCATGTAGGTACAGTAAATTTGCCAGAGTAATAATGAAGCCACTGTGTCAATTCCCAAATGGTAGCCTGGAGCAATGCAAAGGCAAATAATAAGTGCAATTTACAATCGGTATAATTAATAGTGAGAAATACATGTTTAAGGCAGATAGGTTGAGGTTTAATTCTAGGAGTGTCTATATGTTAACCACGCAACCTATATACTCTCGAGGTCAGCTCAAGTGTATTTGTAATGGCTAATAGCCTTTATTGAACAGCATAATCGCTGCATACAGGGTTCACAGAAACGCTGCGAAGGTGAATCCCTCGTTCAGACCTCCTGGGCTAAGGGATCCCAAGCGGTGGATCCAGCGTGCCTCCTCTTGTAATAATTTACGGTCCAGGTTACCCGCTCTTGGACCGAGTTTGACCTGCGTGACACCCCAAAATTGTAACGAGCGGATGTCCCCACCATGTACAGAACGCACATGCCTAGAAAATGATGTGTCTTCTTTTTTGTTTATAGTGCTTAAATGTTTTGAAATTCTCCTCCTTAACCCCTTGCGTACCTTCGCCGTAATAGTACGTCCCTGGCCGCTTATTGCAGCGTACCTTCGCCGTACTATTACGGCGCAGGAATAAACTGTCACTATGTGAAATCACATAGTGACATAACAGCGGCGGCAGCTGTCATTGACAGCTAACCGTCTCTGCTACCGGCCTGGGGACCAATTAGCAGTCCCCAATGCCGGCGATTGCTGTGATTGGTCAGTCTCTGAAGACTGACCAATCACAGCCGTCTGTGACGTCGTCTGCAGGAGAAAGCTCCTGTCACTTTCTCTGATCTCCTCATTTCTGTGAGATACGTGAGGAGATCAGAGAAAGCGGTGTAAAAAAACCAAACACTATTTTTATTAACCCCTTCCCGAAAATGGGCGTATAGTAACGCCCTGAGGATGAAGCGGGCACAGGAGCTGTGCTCGCTCCATCTTCATCGGATGTCGGCTGTGATATACAGCCGACATCTCACTGCAACTACAGCGATCACTGTCCTCTCCGATCGCTGTAGTTTAACCCCTTAAATGCCGCTGTCAATAGCGACAGCGGCATTTAAGTGATTGATACAGAGGGAGGGGGCTCCCTCTGCACCCCATTGCCCCCCCCCGCGAAAAATCGAGGGTTCTGATGGTTGCAATGGCAACCAGGAAGCCTAGCAACGGCTTCCTGGTTGCCAGGTACGGGAGCCTATTAGGTTCTGCCCAAGGCAGGATGTAATAGGCTCAACTGTCAGTTGTAAAGTGACAGTTACAATACACTGCACTACACAAGTACATACAGAAGTAGTGCAGTGTATTGTACAGGGGATCAGAAGATCAGATCTTCCAGTCCCCTAGTATGTGTAAAATAAAAAGTGAAAAAAAGTAAAAAAATTTTTTAGATAAATAAATAAATAAATACAAGTTTTACGTAATAAAAACAATAATCGCCCTGTTTCCCTGATCAAGCCCTTTATAATTAGAAAAAAAATGAAAAAAAAAGACAAAAACTAGACATAATAGGTATCGCTGCGTTCGTATCGGTGTGACCTAAAAAAATATCATATTATGTATCCCGCACGGTGAACACCGTAAAAAACATACCATAAAAAACAATGGCAGAATTTCCTTTTTTGGTCACGTTGTTTCCAAAAAAATGGAATAAAAAGTGATCAAAAAGTCGCGCGTAGCCAAACATGGTACCAATAAAAACTACAGTGTGTCACGCAAAAAAACAAGCCCTCACACAGCTCCGTCGACAAAAAAATAAAGAAGTTATGGCTCTCAGGACATGGTGACACTAAAAAATTTTATTTAGAAAAAAGTGTTTTTAGTTTGTAAAAGTAGTAAAACATATAAAAACTATATAAATTTGGTATTGCCATAATCGTATGAAACCGCAGAATAAAGTAAACATGTTGTTTATGCTGCACAGAGAACGCCGGTAAAAATGTATAACAAAAAATAGTGAAAGAATTTCTGTTTTTTTGTCTCCTCACCTCACAAAAAATGGAATAAAAACTGATCAAATTATCGCATGTACCCCAAAATGATACTGTAAAGGATCTGCCAGGCACTACTTCTGTGGATACTCCCAGGATTAATCAATCGACACCTGAGGCCGGACCTCTTAGACTGACTCCGGCTCCCACCAATCAGGGTGGCAGGCTCAGGAGTGGGAGAGCCTATCGCGGCCTGGTCAGTCGGAGTTAGCTCCGCCCCCTGTCCATTTATACCTGCCGTTTTCTCTTCCTCATTGCTTGTGATTCTTCCTGGTTTCCTGGCCCTGCTACAGCCTTGCTCCAGCCTGCTACTGCCTTGCTTCAGCCTTGCTACAGCTTCCGCTTATCCTGCTTCGCTCTGACCCCGGCTTGCTTCCTGCTCCTTGCTCTGCGTTCGTATACTTCGTGACATCCTGATTCTGACTGGCTCGTTGACCACTCCGGTTTCCTCACGGTGTTCCGTGGGCTACTGCCCCTTCCCTTGCTTGTTCCCTGTTTGTATTCCCTTGCACTTAGTCAGCGTAGGGACCGCCACCCAGTTGTACCCCGTCGCCTAGGGCGGGTCGTTGCAAGTAGGCAGGGACAGGGCGGTGGGTAGATTAGGGCTCACTTATCCCCTTCCCCTTCTTCCGGCCATAACAGATACTAATAAAAACGACAGCTCGTCCCATGAAAATCAAGCACTCACACAGCTCGTCAACGGAAAAATAAAAAGTTCTGACTCTTGGAACGCAATAATGCAAAACAACGGCCCAGACTAATTTATATGTGCAGCAGTTCTTCACCTAAAACCCCACGTCATCATTTGCAGCCCCCACTGGTAGACCCTGTAAATGCAGCGGAAACTATGACATTTTGGGGTCTGTGTTACATATGGGGCTAGTGAAGAAGTCAAAGATTAGGCAATACTGGAGTGCGGATGTTTTGTACAATACCACGGACACCCTTTAGAAGTGCGACTCCTGCACCCAATAATCCGGCCTGTGCATGAAGGATTAGTTCAAAGCGTACGTCACTCTCCAGGCATAATTTATTTTATTATTCATTCTCCTCATTATTACATAATCCTATTATGACCTGTTGCACTCCGCCCAGCTTACATATACCCTGATGTACTCCACATAGCTTACATATATCCTGATGTACTCCGCACAGTTTACATATACCCTGATACACTCCGCCCAGCAAACATATACCCTGATGAACTCCGCCCAGCTTACATATACCCTGATGTACTCTGCACAGCTTACATATACCCTGATGTACTCCGCACAGCTTACATATGCCCCCACATTATAAACTGAAACACAAGTAAAACCCTAAACCAAACTACTACCAAGCAAAATCTGCGCTCCAAAAGCCAAATGGCGCTCCTTCTGGGCCTGGCAGTGTGCCCAAACAGCAGTTTATGACCACATATGGGGTATTACCGTATGCTGGAAAACCGCTTAACAATTTATGGGGCGTATGTCTCCAGTGGTACAAGCTGGGCACAACACATTGGGCACTGAAATAGCATATATGTGGAAAATGTCAATTTTCAATCTGCAACATCCACTATGCACTAATTTCTGCAAAACCTTTGGGGGTCAAAATGCTCACTACACTTCTAGATGAATTCCTTGAGGGGTGTAGTTTCCTAAATGGGGTCACTTCTCGGGAGTTTTCACTGTACTGGTACCTCAGCGCAATGCAACATGGCGTCAAAAACAAATTTTGTAAAATCTCCACTCCAAAAACGAAATTGCACTTTTTCCGTTTAGACCCTTGCCGTATGTCCAAATAGCCGTTTACAACCACATATGGGGTATTTCCGTAATCAGGAGAAATTGTGTAACACATTTTGGGGTGTCTTTTCTCCTGTATTCCTTGTGGAAATGAAAAATTCTGAGCTAAATCTACAGGTTATTGGAAAAAAAAAATTTTTTCATTTTCACGGACCAATTCTAATAAAATCTATAAAACACCTGAGGGCTCATAATGCTCACTACACCTCTAATTTAATTCTTTCAGGGGTATAGTCTCCAAATTGGGATCACATCTGGGGAATTTCTACTGTACTGGTACTTCAGGGACTCTGCAAATGCGACATGGCCCCCAGAAACCAATTCAGCAAAATCTGAGCTGCAAAATCCAAATGGTGCTCTGTCCCTTCTGAGCCCTGCCGTGGGTCCAAACAGCAGTTTATTACCACATATGGGGTATTACCGTAATCAGGAGACATTGCTTTACAAATATTGAGGTGCTTTTCTCCTTTATTCCTTATAAAAATTAGAAAATTCTGTGTTTTTTCCAAAAAACAGTCTCTCTTCATCTTCACAGACTAATTCCAATAAATTCAGCAAAAAACCTGTGGGGTCAAAATGCTAACTATACCACTAGAAAAATTCCTTGAGGGGTATAGTTTCCAAAATGGGGTCACTTTTGGTGGGATTCCACTGTTTAGGTCCCTCCAGGGCGTTGCAAACGTGACACGGCACCGAAAACCATTCCAGTAAAATCAGAGCTCCAAAATCCAAATGGGGGTTATTCCCTTCTGAGCCCTGCTGTGGGTCCAAACAGCAGTTTATTACCACATATGGGGTATTTCCGTAATCGCGAGAAATTGCTTTACAGATGTTGGGGTGCTTTCTCTCCTTTATTTCTTGCAAAAATTTGAAATTTTTACGTTTTTCCAGAAAAAAAGTAGATTTTCATTTTCACAGACTAACTCCAGAAAATATAGCAAAATACGTGTGGGGTCAAAATGCTAACTATACCCCTAGATAAATTCCCTGAGGGGTGTAGTTTAAAAAATGGGGGTCACTTTTGGGGGTTTCCACTGTTTTGGCACCACAAGACCTCTTCAAACCTGACATGGTGCCTAAAATATATTCTGAAAAAAGGAGGCCCCAAAATCCAAGAGGTGCTCCTTTGCTTCTGAGGCCTGTGTTTCAGTCCATTAGCGCACTAGGGCCACATGTGGGATATTTCTAAAAACTGCAGAATCTGGGCAATAAATATTGAGTTGCGTTTCTCAGGTAAAACCTTCTGTGGTACAGAAGAAAATGTATTACAAATGAATTTTGTAAAAAAAAAATGAAATTTGAAAATTTCAGCTCTACTTTCCTTCAAATCCTGTAAAACGCCTAAAGGGTTGAAACACTTTCTGAATGCTGTTTTGGATACTTTGGGGGGTGCAGTTTTCAAAATGGGGTGTTTTATAGGGGTTTCTAATATATAGGGCACTCAAAACCACTTCAGAACTGAACTCGTCCCTGAAAAAATAGCTTTTTGAAATTTTCTTAAAAATATGAGAAATTGCTGCTAAAGTTCTAAGCCTTGTAACGTCCTAGAAAAATAAAAGGATGTTAAAAAAACGATGCAAACATAAAGTAGACATATGGGGGATGTTAATTAGTAACAATTTTGTGTGGTATAACTATCTGTTTTACAAGCAGATACATTTAAATTTGGAAAAATCATAATTTCTTCATATTTTCTCTAAATTTTGGTGTTTTTCACAAATAAGCAATGAATTTATCGACCAAATTTTTGCACTAACCTAAAGTACAATATGTCACGAGAAAACAATCTCAGAATCAATTGGATAGGTAAAAGCGTTCCCGAGTTATTACCACATAAAGTGATACATGTCAGATTTGAAAAAATGGGTCTGGTCCGCAAGGCCAAAGTGAGCTGGGTACTCAAGGGGTTAATTCCTGTATGGTCTTACCCACATATAGCTTGGGACAAGGACATTTAGCAATGTAAACGGCTCCCTTACTCTGACAATTGATAAATTGTCTGACCTGGTATAGTCTATTGTCAAGTGGATTAGTGAATTGTTTGGTAGTGGGCATTAGATGGCAAAAAGAGCATCGGCCACATGGATGAGAGCCTGTGACCGACGTCTTTAGCCAATTTTTTGACACAGTAGTAGGTCCAGTATGATGACTATGCACCAGATAGTCACGTAAATTCCTGCCTCTGCGGTACGTAATGGTCGGGGTGGGGGGGAACAGCCCCCTGTAAGTCAGGGTCGGCCAAAAGGATTGGCCAATGGCGACCTAGGATCTCACAAACCTGTTGAGAGCCAGTGTCAAAGGTACCAATGCATCTGATACTAGTCATCCCGCCAGACTTGACAGCAGTCGCTGAATGGTGTTCAGTCACCGACTTTCGTTCGTATAATTGTTCTTTTCTATTTGTAGCTCTCGCCCTGGCATAGGCTTTATGTAGCCATTTTCTAGGATAGCCATGTGCCATAAACTTAGTAAATAGACCACTACATTCCAACTCAAAGGCCTGCTCATCAGAGCAGTTCCATTTGGCACGGAGGTATTGCCCAATAGGGATTCCTTTTTTAAGGGCGGGAGGATGATAACTGTCCCAATGCAACAGGCTATTGGTAGCCGTAGATTTACGTGAAATGTCAGTATGAATACCACCAACAGGGTCCAAGGAGATTTTAAGATCCAAGAAGATGATTTCTTTTTTATGAATCACGTGGGTGAATTTCATGCCAATATGAATAGTATTAAGTGCGTGCATGAAATCATAAAAAGTGTTTATGTCACCATCCCACAGGAGGAGAATGTCATCAATATATCTCCCCCAGAATAGGATGTGACAAGTGTAAGAAACCAATGTGTCAGTGAAAACCAAGGTATCCTCCCACCATCCTAAAAATAAATTTGCATATGTAGGTGCACAGATGGTACCCATCGCTGTTCCTTTAATTTGCTGATAAAATTTGTGGTCAAATAAAAAATAATTATGTGTCAAAAGAAATCGAAGTAGTGATAAAATAAATTTGTTGTGTGCTTGGAATTGAATTCCCTTGGTATCCAAGAAATGTGCAACTGCAGTGAGGCCAAATTGATGCTGGATATTAGTGTAAAAGTGACTCCACGTCAATACTGGCTATAAACGTGGAGGGAGTGACATGAATCTCCTGGATCCTGTTGATGGTATCCTTGGTGTCCCTTAGATAGGAGGGCAGGGAGGTGACAAATGGCGAGAGAATCTCATCCAGGTACATACTAATGCCCTGGGTGAGACTATCATTACCAGATACAATTGGTCTGCCTGGTATTGAACGTGACATCTTGTGGATCTTAGGCAGAGCATAAAAAGTCGCTAGTGTAGGAGTGGGATTATAGATCCGTTTGAATTCTTCATTACTGATCATATTCTGTGTCTTAGCTGTATCAAGTAGTGTGTATAGTTCGTTAAGAAATGGGTCAGTAGGATTTTTATCCAAGATCAAGTAGGTGGTGGTCGAATCCAACAATCTGTGAACCATGGCAACATAGTCATCCTGGTTCATGATCACGATGTTACCCCCTTTATCAGAGGGTTTTTATAGTGATATGATCATTATCACGAAGTTCGTCTAATGCTGTTCTTTCCATTACGCTAAGGTTAGAGAGTGCTCTTTTTTTGTCTGGTCTAATTTTTTTCAGGTCAGCACATACTAACTTGACAAAGACATCTATGTGGGCATATTGTGAAAATGGTGGAGTGAGTTTGGATTTCGGACGCAATGAGGAGAAGGGGCCAACTGCTGTAATGGGTCCAAATTCATTCTCGTATAAGAGACTTTCGAGGTCTCTAAGTGTATCAAGTTCGGTTCTATCACTGTCCCCCATGCTCATGGTGTTATTTTTAAAATATTTGTGTGAGGCTGTTTTTCTAGCGAATAAGTTCACATCTTTGGTCCAAACGAACTCATCAAACAGTGGAGT
The DNA here is from genome assembly GCF_050947455.1 of Rhinoderma darwinii. Taxonomy (NCBI): domain Eukaryota; kingdom Metazoa; phylum Chordata; class Amphibia; order Anura; family Rhinodermatidae; genus Rhinoderma; species Rhinoderma darwinii. Next base: position 364,118,630 of record NC_134688.1, read on the forward strand.
AGGGGTAAAAGACAAACCTCTACGTAGAAGTGTGAGTTGGGAATTATTTAGATGAACCGAGGAGATATTAAACACCTGCATTTGATCACTGGTAGTTTGTGTTTGAAACCTAGATGGTACTGTTGTTATCCCAGATTCCATCGAGGGTTCGTAGTTCCTAAAAAAGGAAAGGTGTTCAGGGGTCCACTCATGTTGGTCGTGGTACCAGTAGGGCATTTGGTTGTTATGGAGGTTTGGCTGGAGCCAGTCCCAATTGTACGAGAAATTAGGGGTACACTTGCAGTGGCTGATGCAACAGGTACCGAGAAAGTTGATAATGAGGGAGAATGAGAGGAAGTAGTAGCATTTGGATGTGACTGACATTTTGTATTGGATCTGGTTTGTACTGTACTTCGTTTGGAGGAATTAAATCTATTATTAGTACTTTTGCGTTTAGTACCCAAGCAGGGGGACCTTGCGGGCACTGCAGGATTTTAATCCATTACGGCGTAATGTGTTACCAATGGTTTTCTTGGTGACTGTGGTCCCAGCTGCCTTGAGATCATTAACAAGTTCCCCCCGTGTAGTTTTCGGCTGAGCTCTCACCTTCCTCAGGATCAAGGATACCCCACGAGGTGAGATTTTGCATGGAGCCCCAGATCGATGTCGATTGACAGTCATTTTGTATGTCTTCCATTTTCTTACTATTACACCAACAGTTGTCTCCTTCTCACCCAGCGTCTTACTTATGGTTTTGTAACCCATTCCAGCCTTGTGCAGGTCTATGATCTTGTCCCTGACATCCTTAGAAAGCTCTTTGGTCTTGCCCATGTTGTAGAGGTTAGAGTCAGACTGATTAATTGAGTCTGTGGACAGGAGTCTTTTATACAGGTGACCATTTAAGACAGCTGTCTTTAATGCAGGCACCAAGTTGATTTGGAGCGTGTAACTGGTCTGGAGGAGGCTGAACTCTTAATGGTTGGTAGGGGATTAAATACTTATTTCTCTGTGCACAATGCAAATAAATATATATAATTTTGACTATGTGATTTTCTGTTTTTTTTTTTAAATATAATCTATCTCTCACTGGTAAAATTAACCTAGCCTAAAAATTCTAGACTGTTCATGACTTTGACAGTGGGCAAACTTACAAAATCAGCAAGGGATCAAATACTTATTTCCTTCACTGTACTTTTCACAGTTTGGACCACCATCGTTCAAGAAATATATTGTAGAGATATAATTGAATTAAATTGGTACACTTAAATACCCAGAAAGATTATAAAAATTGGGGTTATTTAGTTTTGAAAAAAGACTGTTTATGGGTAGCCGTGTAACTTTGTATATGTACAGTGTCACTGTCACAGGGTATGTGGACCCACTAGGCCGCTCCGCCGTAGCGGAGAGGCAGCTGACCAGGTCTCAGTCTATATGAAAGTCTCCAGCAGTTCGTAACACTCAGGTACCTGAACTAGTCCAGACAGTGGCTGTGGCTTCAGCACGGATGGAGGTCGGTGCAGCAGGTTGCGCCAGACGTGGCAGGCAGTAGAAGATGTGGCAGAACACACTGGACGTGGCAGAAGACACTGGACGTGGCAGAAGACACTGGACATGGCAAACCACAGCAGGTGCAGTAGGACACAACTCCAACACTAGTAGGCACAGGAGCAAGCACACAGCACGGGCTACATGAACAGGTAACAGGGCACTGGTAACAACTGGAATGGGAAAACACTAAGGGACCAATTGCAAGACATACTTGGGATAAACTAACAACGCTCAGGCAAGAATCAGAAGGGCTGGGGCCTTCTTATAGACCAGGAAATCATGTGGGTTGATGATGATTATTATTTTCATGTGCACCCTATGGGACACAGAAGACCGGAGTGGAAGTGAGCGCTGGCATCTCCTAGGAAGGAGATGGGGACCAGCGCTCACAGATCCATGGCTGCGTGCGTCGGGAGGCCAGAGCGAGAGAGGAATTTCTCAAAGAGAGCGGGAGCACTGAGGTTCTCTTCCGGCTCCCAGGACCTCTCCTCAGGACCAAACCCTCTCCAGTCCACAAAATAGAAAGTCCTTCCTCCTACCCTTTTGCAGTCCAGAATCCCCCTCACCTCGAACACATCATAAGAACCGCTGGGAGCAAATGTGGAACTAGAAGTCTTGCTGTAGTGTTTCAGGACCACAGGTTTCAGGAGGGACACATGAAAGAAGTTGGGGATTCTGAGTGTAGGAGGCAGCCGCAGTTTATAGGAGACAGGGTTTATCTGTTGCAGAATTTCAAAAGAACCAAGGAACCTGGGAGCAAAATTGTATGAAGGCACCTTCAAACGAATGTTCCGAGAGGACAGCCAGACTTTGCTACCCAGAAGATACTGAGGCAGCTCTCTTCTCTTTGTATCAGCTTTTCGCTTCATACGATCGACTGCCAGCAAAATAGAGGACCGGTTCTGTTGCCAGATTTGCAGAAAGTCCCCAAATGCAGAGTCAGCAGCGGGTACCTGAGATGTAGTCCACACAGGAAGAGGGACTCTAGGATGTTGACTGTACACAATGTAAAACGGAGTGGAAGTGGTGGACTCACTTGTGTGGTTGTTGTACGAGAACTCGGCCCATGGAAGAAGCTGTACCCAGTTATCGTTCTGTAAAGAGATGAAGTGGAGGAGATAATTCTCAATGATCTGGTTGATCCTCTCGACTTACCCATTGGACTGGACTGGGTGTGATAAGCTGAGGAAAAGTCCAATCTCACATCCAGGAGTTTACAGAGGGCTCTCCAGAACTTAGAGGTAAATTGAACCCCCGGTCGGACACAATGTGAAGGGGCAAGCCATGCAAGTGAAAGATTTGCTGAATGAAGAGATTCGCCAGTCGGGGAGCAGCAGAAGGTAGGCTGGTCAGCGGGATAAAAGGTGCCATCTTCGAGAACCGGTCCACCACCACCCAGACAGTGTTGCATCCTGCTGAGGGAGGAAGGTCTGTGACAAAGTCCATCGCAATGTGCTGCCAGGGGGCATTGGGTACAGGCAGGGGTTTAAGCAGGCCGGCAGGTTTGGAGTGAGTAACTTTGTTAGAAGCACACACCGTGCAAGAAGAGACAAAAGCCAGAACATCATTAGGTAGCGTGGGCCACCAGAAGTGACGAGCAATCAGGTCTCGAGTTTTAACGAACACCAGCGTGCCAAGCTAGTTTAGAACTGTGTCCCCAGCAGAGAATTCTTCTCCTGTCTGCCAACCGAACAAAAGTTCTCCCCGGAGGGATGTGTCTAACCTGCAAAAGATTAGCAGTGACAATGCAGGACGGGTCTATGATAGTCTGAAGGGACTCCACCGTATCATCCATCTCAAATGACCTGGACAGGGCATCGGCCATCACATTCTTGTCAGCGGGACAGTAGTGGAGTACAAATTGGAAACGGGTGAATAATAGCGACCACCTGGCTTGACGGGGATTTAGTCATTGAACAGACTGAAGATAGGTAAGGTTCTTGTGGTTGGTGTAGACCAAGATGGGGGTGAGCTGCACCCTCTAGAAGATGTCTCCACTCCTCCAGAGCCAATTTGATGGCCAGTAGCTCCCGATCCCCAATGGGGTAATTGCGCTCTGTAGAAGAAAAAAGTCTAGAGCAATAGCCACATACTACTGCCTTTCCTTTGGAGCTCCTCTGCAACAGAAGTGCACCTGCACCAACAGAATTAGCGTCTACCTCCTATGAGAATTGCTGAGACACATCAGGATGATGGAGGATTGAGACTGAAGTGAAGGCTTTCTTGAGGCTAATAAACACGGACTCTGGCTCTGGAGTCCACACCTTGGCGTTTACACCCTTCTTGGTAAGGGTAAAGATGGGAGCCGTCACAGATGAGAATTTTGGAATAAACTGCCGGTAGAAATTGGCGAATCCAAGGAACCGCTGTATGGCCCTCAGGCCTTTAGGACGTGGCCATTCCAGGACAGACTTTAGTTTCTCAGGATCCATCTTAAGAACTTGATCCGAGATGATGTAGCGCAGAAAGGGCAAAGACCTCTTTTCAAAGACGCACTTCTCCAACCTAGCATAGAAGCGACTCTCCCTTAGTCGCAGAAGAACCTGATGGACATGCCTCCGATGGGTCATCAGATCTGGGGAGAAAATCAAAATATCATCAAGATAAACTACAACACACATATAGAGGAGATCTCGGAAGATATCATTGACAAATTCCTGAAAGACTGCGGGAGCGTTACACAGTCCGAAGGGCATCACTAGGTATTCGTAGTGCCCGTTACGGGTGTTAAATACCATCTTCCATTCGTCACCCTGGCGAATCTGGATTAGGTTATAAGCCCCCCGCAGGTCTAGCTTAGAAATTTTTTGGCCTCCTCGTATGTGATCAAACAGCTCGGATATAAGTGGCAATGGGTATTTGTTCTTGACCGTGAGTGATTTGGTTGAAACCACGGTAGTCAATTCAGGGTCGAAGAGATCCGTCTCTCTTCTTAACGAAGAAGAAGCCAGCCCCAGCCGGGGAGGAAGATTTTCGTATAAAACCCCTCTCCAAATTCTCCTTGATATAGACTGACATGGATAAAGTCTCTGGCAAGGAGAGAGGATATACATGTCCACGGGGAAGAGAAGCATTTGGAACCAGTTCAATGTGACAGTCATAATTCCGATGTGGAGGCAACGTCTCAGCCTCCCGCTTGCAGAAGACATCCGCAAAACTGGCATACAGAGATGGTAGATCGGAGAGTGACTGAGGCAGAGGGGGCTTAACAGGACAAACTTGTGACAGGCAATGGCTATGGCATCTGGAACCCCATTGAAGTATCTCTCCGGAACTCCAGTCAAGAACCGGGGCGTGTAGGCGAAGCCATGGCAGACCCAGCAGTGAAGAGCTACGACCCGTAGTGTCAACATCTCCGTGATGAACACAATCGGATCGGGCAATGGTAGACCATTCACAGAGGCAAGAGCCAGGGGTCTCTCCAGAAGAACTGTGGGTAGATGTAAACGATCCACTAGATCCTGGTGGATAAAATTAGCAGCTGCTCCGGAGTCAAGATAGGTGGAGGAGGGATGTGACGTCTCTCCGGAAACGATGGCCACAGGAATCCATAATTTGGAAGAGGCTTTAATGTTTGGAGACGTCCCACCTAGTGTTGCCTCTTCAACCAACCCTAGGTACTGGAGTTTCCTGGTTTCTATGGGCATTGGCGCACAAAATGACCCTTAAGGCCACAATACATACATAGTCCAGAGGAGCGTCTGCGCTACTTCTCTTGTTCAGACAACCGGACTCTGTCTACCTGCATGGGTTCTTCAGGTAGCACACTAGAGGAAGGCAATAGTGGTCTCTGTACCGAGGGTGCTGGTCTGTGGACCCGGCTCTCCTGTCGAACCTCTTGAGTGTGCTACCGGATTCTCATGTCAACCCGAGTAGCTAACAGGATGAGGGCATCCAAGGTAGAAGGAAGGTCGCGGGCCGCCAGTTTATCCTTGATGTGAGAAGACAGTCCCTGCCAGAAGGTCGTCACCAGTGCCTCATTGTTCCATGCCAGCTCATCTGCTAGGGTACGGAAGGAGATAGCATACTCCCCTACTGTGGAACCCTCTTGCTTGAGATTCAACAGAGTGGCTGCGGCAGAGGATGTTCGACCCGGCTTCTCGAATACGGAATAAAAGGACTGCAGGAACAAGGCTAGGTCCGAGGATACAGGTCCTTGTTTCTCCAAGATTGGGTTTGCCCATGCGTGGGCCTTGCCAGCGAGAAGGGAGATGATAAATGCTACTTTGGCCTCCTCGGAGGGGAAGAGATGAGCCCGTAGTCTAAAATGAACCGTGCATTGGTTAATAAATCCCCTACATGCTCTGGGATCACCGTCATAGCGAGGAGGAAGAGGCAGAGGAACTGTGGATCCAAACAGAAGGAGCAACGGGCATTGGTACAGCAACAGTCTGTGGAGGAAGAACCGGAGGTGGAACTGTGAATAGATCCAGATGGACCATGATAGAATTTACAGCCTCAAGGAGTTGATCCTGACGTGTGCGAAGGTCATGCATCTCCGACTGTATCTTCTCGACTGCGGTTTTGTTCTGGCCAGCGGGTTCCATGGCCTGAGGGTACTATCACGGTCACAGGGTATGTGGACCCACTAGGCCGCTCCGCCATAGCTGAGAGGCAGCTGACCAGGTCTCAGTCTATACTAAAGTCTACAGCAGTTCGTAACACTCGGGTACCTGAACTAGTCCAGACAGTGGCTGTGGCTTCAGCACAGATGGAGGTCGGTGCAGCAGGTTCCGCCAGACGTGGCGGGCAGCACAAGACGTGGCAGAAGACTCTGGACATGGCAGAAGACACTGGACGTGGCAAATGACAGCAGGTGCAGTAGTACACAACTCCAACACTAGTAGGCACAGGAACAGGAACACAGCACAGGATACAGGAACAGGTAACAGGGCATGGGTAACAACTGGAACAGGAAACACTAAGGGACCATTTGCAAGACAGACTTGGGATAAACTAACAACGCTCAGGCAAGGATCAGAAGGGCTGGGGCCTTCTTATAGACCAGGAAATCATGTGGGTTGATGATGATGATTATTTTCCTGTGCATGCGCTGGCCCTTTAAGAGCAGGCACGAGCGTGCGAGTGCACCCTATGGGACACAGCAGACCGGACCGGAAGTGAGTGCTGGCATTTCCTAGGAAGGAGATGGGGACCAGCGCTCACAGATGAGGTGAGTGAATCCGACGGCCCGCGGCCATGGACGCTACATACAGTATACCAAAGGTCAGTACAGGGAGGTGTTTTTATACCCAGAACTTTAACAAGGGGACATCCACAACTTCTACAAGAAAGGAGGTTGCTATACATATATATATACAGTGAAGGAAATAAGTATTTGATCCCTTGCTGATTTTGTAAGTTTGCCCACTGTCAAAGTCATGAACAGTCTAGAATTTTTAGGCTAGGTTAATTTTACCAGTGAGAGATAGATTATATAAAAAAAAAATTAAAAAAATCACATAGTCAAAATTATATATATTTATTTGCATTGTGCGCAGAGAAATAAGTATTTGATCCCCTACCAACCATTAAGAGTTCAGCCTCCTCCAGACCAGTTACACGCTCCAAATCAACTTGGTGCCTGCATTAAAGACAGCTGTCTTACATGGTCACCTGTATAAAAGACTCCTGTCCACAGACTCAATTAATCAGTCTGACTCTAACCTCTACAACATGGGCAAGACCAAAGAGCTTTCTAAGGATGTCAGGGACAAGATCATAGACCTGCACAAGGCTGGAATGGGTTACAAAACCATAAGTAAGACGCTGGGTGAGAAGGAGACAACTGTTGGTGTAATAGTAAGAAAATGGAAGACATACAAAATGACTGTCAATCGACATCGATCTGGGGCTTCATGCAAAATCTCACCTCGTGGGGTATCCTTGATCCTGAGGAAGGTGAGAGCTGAGCCGAAAACTACACGGGGGGAACTTGTTAATGATCTCAAGGCAGCTGGGACCACAGTCACCAAGAAAACCATTGGTAACACATTATGCCGTAATGGATTAAAATCCTGCAGTGCCCACAAGGTCCCCCTGCTCAAGAAGGCACATGTACAGGCCCGTCTGAAGTTTGCAAATGAACATCTGGATGATTCTGAGAGTGATTGGGAGAAGGTGCTGTGGTCAGATGAGACTAAAATTGAGCTCTTTGGTATTAACTCAACTCGCCGTGTTTGGAGGAAGAGAAATGCTGCCTATGACCCAAAGAATACCGTCCCCACTGTCAAGCATGGAGGTGGAAACATTATGTTTTGGGGGTGTTTCTCTGCTAAGGGCACAGGACTACTTCACTGCATCAATGGGAGAATGGATGGAGCCATGTACCGTCAAATCCTGAGTGACAACCTTCTTCCCTCCACCAGGACATTAAAAATGGCTCGTGGCTGGGTCTTCCAGCACGACAATGACCCGAAACATACAGCCAAGGCAACAAAGGAGTGGCTCAAAAAGAAGCACATTAAGGTCTGGAGTGGCCTAGCCAGTCTCCAGACCTTAATCCCATCGAAAACTTATGGAGGGAGCTGAAGATCCGAGTTGCCAAGCGACAGCCTCGAAATCTTAATGATTTACAGATGATCTGCAAAGAGGAGTGGGCCAAAATTCCATCTAACATGTGTGCAAACCTCATCATCAACTACAAAAAACATCTGACTGCTGTGCTTGCCAACAAGGGTTTTGCCACCGAGTATTAAGTCTTGTTTGCCAAAGGGATCAAATACTTATTTCTCTGTGCACAAAGCAAATAAATATATATAATTTTGACAATGTGATTTTCTGTTTTTATTTTAATATAATCTATCTCTCACTGGTAAAATTAACCTAGCCTAAAAATTCTAGACTGTTCATGTCTTTGACAGTGGGCAAACTTACAAAATCGGCAAGGGATGAAATACTTATTTCCTTCACTGTATATATATATATATATATATATATATATATACATATGTATACAGTATATATATATATATATATATATATATATATATGAACAGTGAGACCTTGATACCAGAGGAGGATGTCATGTTTAGGTCATTGAAAAAGATTAATAGATGCCTGAATACCTTTCTTAAAAGTGATAATATTACAATTATATGTACAAGTATGCTAGATTACTGAAGATGGGTCATTGTTCCGGAGACTTATTCTGACTGCCAGATTTGAAGTCAGGAAGGATTTTTTACCCTAACATGAGACCACAGTTCACAGGTCCGCAATGATGAAATCGTATAGTGTCTTGAAGTCATGTGAAAAAATATGAACCTTTACTTTAAGCAGAGCTCTGCAGGTTAGAGTTAGGATTCTTAATGATATCCTATGCAGTTAGTAGAGGGCTAATAGAGATGGGATGAACTTACAGATGGAAGAGAGATTAAATTTTAGGATGGACTGAGCGTGCCATGAGAGTGCTGAGGTAGGTTTTCCAGTTCTAAAACCAGGATATGATAGTAATATTAAAAGTGGAACGAAAAGTAGACGGTTACCTAGGGTGCCACGGGGGGAATGTGCGATTTATGTATTATTTTTTTTTAAAAATGCAATGTTCTGCCTTAACATTTCATACCACTGTGTTTTCCCATATAATAATAACACTAGGGATTGGTGGGGGTGAGACAGGAAACACTTAAATTAATGATTGTACATCCGACAACATTAATGCTGAACTTCAGGGATTAATTACTAATTAACATAATTATCTGCTAAAGTGACTCACTGGATAAAAGAAGATATATATTTTTTAGCTAGATACAAGAAAAACATTGAATATATGTATATGGAAACAAATCAAGTAATTTGTGATATTTAAATGTGTTACATACATCAATATATACGAAGTAAAAGTGTCGAAATAGATTACATTTTATATCATACATTGCCAAAAGGAAATGAAACATTTACTAAATATTTCTTTTTTAGTCATTTCTATTATTTTACAATTATTTCTTTCATGCAGATGAAAAGATTAATAGACTTGGAAATTGAAGCTTCTTTCAGACTGCAAAAAGGGTATTATCATTCAATGGGAATCATTGTGCCAGTGCCCAGAGTGAGCTCCATAGGGTGGAATTTTAATCTTGAAGCGGCATTATCTACATTCACATCTTTTACATTCTTAGAATATCATAAGGTAATACTGATTATGCGGCCATTTAATTGTCTAATATTACAATTCCACACTGGAGGCCTGAATATATTGTCCTTTTTTCGCTCTGAAAGTCTAAGTTGTTCTATAGCTTATTTAAACCCGTAGTAGTATATATTTTTTAATTAATAAGTAACTAGTTAAGCAGGTAGGTAGATAAGTAGGTAGTAACGATAGTAAACATTATCATTACTTGTATTACAATATATAAGCAGGAAGTTACAATAGTAATTAATAGCATTACTTGTAATTACAATTTTAGTAGATGCAATGCTGTACAAAACGATAAATAGACCGTGGGGCAGATTTACTCAGGCTGATGTTTCAGAATTAGTATAAAGACTAATAATTTATTAACAGGCGCACGCCTCCTAATAAATTTGTTGCATTTTCTGCTGTCTGTGTGCCAGAAATTGAAGTCTACTCCAGCCACAAACTCCCGTAAATTTCCGCTAGAATTTACACCAGTTTCTGACGTAAATTATAGTAAATGTGTCGGGCCACGGGTGGACCACTTCTGATAAAACACGCCCTTTTTAAAAAGGAGCCGTGTGCGTGCGCCATAATTTGCGACTTTTTAAAGATTAAAAAATGTTAATCCCTGCGCTCATTCTGTCAGTTTTCTTCCATTTACTGCTCTACTGCAGTCACCTGGATGGAAGGGAAAACCAACAACTTTGTTACTAACTTTGCTGTTTGCCATTTCTCAGCAAATTGCAGCTGACAATAAGAAATCACATATCAATATATACAACTATTTAAGAGGGGACTCCACGCCAAGTGAATGATACTTTAAGGTTCCAAAGGTTTGTGTTGATTGAGCAATAATTAAGTGATCTACAATGTGGGTGATATGTAACCATCCCATGGGGTAAAAATTGCTGCACGGTTTTGAAATATGTCACTTTGAAGTCTTTGAGCCTTATGCTGGGCAATTAAACCAAAAAGTTTAGGATCTGTTGGAATTCAGTGTTTTGCTGCTATAAACCTCAAAAAAGTAATATACATTGAATCAAGTATCACAGGCAGATTTTGTATTGAAAAATAAAAAAGTATGGAGTGCAAAAAAAATGCAAAAGTTACTGCCATTAATGTATTAAAATATATATGTTTTTGTTCTTCAAATACAGGGGGGCAATAATTCTAGAGCTGTGTGGTCCCCCCACCCTCCCCCAGGTTCATGAAGTGCCAAGGCAGCATCTGGCAATACAAACATAATAAATTAGGGGCCAAAAGAAAGTTAATCAACATATTTTCTGGTACATCTTCTAATTGTGCTGGTTAACATTATTGTCATATCCATCTTACTCTTGCCCGTGCAGTACTTTATCATCCTTTTCAATGCCTGTAATGCCACCGCTCTCTTCTCCCCATCTGCTCCAAGTACAGTAGTTGTTGATATACACCTTCCCCTTCAACTGTTGACAAATAGTCTCATGGTCTATCAAAATTTTGGCTGAGCATGGGTCTACTCTGCACAGTATCACCTCCAGTTATACCTGTGTCTGATTGGCTACCAGCACAAAAGGTAATACTGACACCCCATAATTTAGATACAAGTGCGGAAGTGGCGGATGAAACCTAACAAAAAGGATAAGGGTGTCAAAAGATGTAATTTAATTTATCACACAGGGTTGCTCAATTCTTGCATGTCCATAGATTGCATTATACACCCAAGTTGTCCTAAGTACTCTTATATCGATGCTGACATGATACATATGGTTTGAAGCTGTTCTAGACTATAAGGGTATGTGCACACGGTAGCAGGCTTTTACGTCTGAAAAGACAGAATTTTGAGCTGTGCTTCATTGAGTTCAATGAAGAACGGCTCAAATTACGTCTGAAAGAAGTGTCCTGCACTTCTTTTGACGAGGCCGTATTTTTACGCGTCGTCGTTTGAGAGCTGTCAAACGACGACGCGTAAATGACAGGTTGTCTGCACAGTACGTCGGCAAACCCATTCAAATGAATGGGCAGATGTTTGCCGACGTATTGTAGCCCTATTTTCAGACGTAAAACGAGGCATAATACGCCTCGATTACGCCTGAAAATAGGTCGTGTGAACCCAGCCTAAGAGTTTGGCAAGGTGTAATTTGAGACATAATTAAAAATGTTTGTATTAATACAATTTACTTTATATTCCAAAAGATCCATTAGCTGCAGTACTAGTAGATATATTAGTGACAGCAATTCATGCAATCATGCAATACTCAAGACATTATTTTTAAGCACACTTGTTCATTGCACAGAAATGGATTTTATCAGAAGTCCCAACATTTTGCGTCTGGTAGGACCCGGGTAATCTTAGTCTATCTTTGGAACTGGTTATATCTACAGAAGCATACAAGATTCCTTCTAATATGGGGTCCATATTTAGATTAATGTAAGTGAAAATAATTACAAATATTTTTTTTTCCTACTCTTTTCACATGGGAGAGGGGTTATTAAGATGTTATTATTATTGTATTTAGAATGTCCTTATAATATATTTAATAAAAGGCACAATACTACTACTACTACTATTACTACTACTACCAGGGGCGTAACTAGGAAAGACTGGGCCCCATAGCAAACTGTTGACTGGGGCCCCCCCTCCCCTAGGTGTCACACAAACCCCCCCTTGTAGATAGTGCCTTTTTTATAGCCCCCCTGTAGATAACGCCATACAGTCCCCCCTGTAGATAATGCCAAACAGCACCCCCCCTGTAGATAACGCCATACAGCCCCCTCTGTAGATAACGCCATACAGCCCCCCCTGTAGTCTGTATGGCGTTATCTACAGGGGGGACTGTATGGCGTTATCTACAGAGGGGGACTGTATGGTGTTATCTACAGGGGGGACTGTATGGCGTTATCTACAGGGGGGACTGTATGGCGTTATCTACAGAGGGGGACTGTATGGCGTTATCTACAGGGGGACTGTGTGGCGTTATCTACAGGGGGGACTGTGTGGCGTTATCTACAGGGGGGACTGTGTGGCATTATCTACAGGGGGGACTGTGTGGCGTTATCTACAGGGGGGACTGTGTGGCGTTATCTACAGGGGGACTGTGTGGCGTTACCTACAGGGGGGGCTGTGTGGCGTTATCTACAGGGGGGACTGTGTGGCATTATCTACAGGGGGACTGTATGGCGTTATCTACAGGGGGACTGTATGGCGTTATCTACAGAGGGGGCTGTATGGCGCTAACGCCATACAGCCCCCACTGTAGAGAACGCCATACAGCCCCCCTGTAGGGAACGCCATACAGCCCCCCCTTGTAGGGAACGCCATACAGCCCCCCCCTGTAGGGAACACCATACAGCGCCCCCCCTGTAGGGAACGCCATACAGCGCCCCCCCTGCAGGGAATGCCATACAGCGCCCCCCCCCTGCAGGGAACGCCATACAGTGCCCCCCCTGCAGGGAACGCCATACAGCGCCCCCCTGCAGGGAACGCCATACAGCGCCCCCCCTGCAGGGAACGCCATACAGCCCCCCCTTACAGGGAACGCTATACAGCGCCCCCCCTGCAGGGAACGCCATACAGCCCACCCCTGCAGGGAACGCCATACAGCGCCCACCCCCGCGCAGGGAACGCCATGGAGCGCCCCCCCCTGCAGGGAACGCCATACAGCCCCCCCTGCAGGGAATGCCATACAGCGCCCCCCCCTGCAGGGAATGCCATACAGTGCCCCCCCTGCAGGGAACACCATACAGCCCCCCCCTGCAGGGAACGCCATACAGCCCCCCCCAAACCAAAATTCGACCTATAGTGTGTCTTACAAATAACATGCATCCCCTATCCACAGGATAGGGGATACATGTGTGATCGCTGGCAGTGATAGGGAGAACGGGGGACTGAGAGTCCCCTGAAGTTCTCCATAACTAAACTCTGACTTCCGGGGTCTGTGTCGGCAGCTCAATAAAATTGAAAGGAGCACTGGTCATGCATACGCACAAGCGCGACTGGCGCTCCATTCATTTCTACGGAGCTGCCAACACAGACCCTGGAAGTCCGAGGTTGTGAACTTGTACATGTCTTTTGTTTAATGGCAGAGCGGGGAGATACCTCCCTGCTCTGCCGTAGTGTTCAGTGGTGTCCCACTGTAGCAGCCATAGCGGCTGCTAGCGGAGCCTGCGGCCATGGTGGGGGCCCGTGCCGGCAGGCGACACGGGCCCCCTCATGCCGCGGGCCCCGTAGCAGTCGCTACGGCTGCTACGGCGGTAGTTACACCACTGACTACTATGACTACAACTACTACTACTAATAATAATAATAATAATTATTATTATTATTATTTAAAAAAAAGGATGAGGAGAATACCTGACTGAATTTTGGCTGCAAGTGCGAGAGTTAGTACCGGAAACCACCTCTTGCTTAGACTACCCTAAAGCAGCGATCCACTCCACTATTCCCAAGGTCTCCGTAATAATAGATGTATGGCATAGTAACACACTTAGGCCTTATTTACACGGACGTGTCTGTTTTGCAGGTGCAAAAAAGCTGCGTTTTGCGCGTGCAAAAGGTCCGTGTGGCATCAGCATATGGTGCGCGGCTGCGTGATTTTCACGCAGCCGGCATCATTATGACACTCTGGTTTTCTGTTTACAAACAGAAAAGCACGTGGTGTTTTTCTGTTTTCATTCATTTCTGTTACTGCTGTTGCGCGAATCACGCGTGGCACCCGGAAGTGCTTCCGTGTGCCGAGCGCAATTTGCACGCACCCATTGACTTCAATAGGGGCGTGCAGCGCGAAACACGGGCAAATATAAGACATGTCATGAGTTTCACGCAGCGCACATACGCTGCGTGAAATTCACTGACGGTCTGAACGGCCCCTTCATTACATAGGTCCATGCGACGCTCGTGATTTACACACGCGCAGCAGGGACGTAATATACGTTCGTGTGAATAAGGCCTTACTGAGCTCAGGGAACACACTGGCTGAATGACACTGTACAGACTTATGTAGTGAGGAGTCATACGTCACATGATTTAAAAGCATTAAAATCCTGAAAAAGTTATATTATCACAAAAATGGGCCATTTTTGCCTGGAAAACTATACCTCTAAATAGGCAGCTAATAGCTGAAGAGGTGCCGTCTTACACACATTTTTTTATGACTTGCATAAAAGTATTACTTTCTTACATGTTGACCTGCACTCTGACTCTTCTTGGTGCCCACCATTTTCTCTTGCTGAATGAAAGTACAGTCCCTGTGGCCATGTGCTCCTGGCAACATATAACAAACATTTTTGCAGCTTTTATAGAGTGCCTGGGCTCTAAGAGGAATTTGAAATTACAGTCGATATAATTGAATAGTATTCAAGAGTGCAGAAGAGACCAGTTTTAGAAATTATTATGAGAATGCCATTATTTATGATAATGAAAACCGCGTGAAAAAGGAAAACGGCCTAGCAAAGTATAATATACTTCACTATCACTACTTCTACTTGAAATTTTGTACTCTTCAAATTGTGGCAAACGTTGACTAACAGTTATGTCCTCCAACAAAAAGTGTTGCCACAGGTGTTACTGACATAATTTAACACTTCAAAGAACATGAACATTCAGACAAAACAAATACCTCAACACACCTTAGTTGCATTGAGCTTTTCATCCTAATGTTGATCTAAATTAACTAATGAAGAAATCTTTAAAAAAATATTAGATATAAGATAACACATTTGCATACCCCTGGTATCCCCATTGACCAGTAGTACTGGAGCACAATTATCCATATGCTATATCTGGTACTGTAGCTCAGGCCAATCCACTTAAATGGGGCTGAAAATGACTGCTGGATGTCAAACGTCCATGAACGGTTCTCTGTCAGTTACTGCAGGAAAGGGGCCAAATCCCTGTTGATCAGTAGGGGGTTCTGGGGGTCGGATATTTAAGTTTAAAGCGAACCTGTAATGAAGGGGGGTAGGGAAACGGACAAGTGAGCCCTAGTCTACCCGCCACTCTGTCCCTGCCTACTTGCAACGACCCGCCCTAGGCGACGGGGTACAACTGGGCGGCGGTCCCTGCGCTCAGTAAGTGCGCGACAAACACGACAAACATACAAGGGAATACAAGCAAGGGAAAGGGGCAGTTGACCACGGCAACACCGTGAGCAACCAGAGTGGTGAACGAGCCGAGTCAAGCCAGGAGTGTGCGAGGTACCAAACAAAGAGCAGAAGAGTAGTCAGTAAGCCAGGGTCTGTATGGAGCAGGATCAAAATAGAAGGAGCTGTAGCTGGGCCAGGAAACCACATGAAAAGAATCACAAGCACCGAGGGACAGGAAGGGCAGGCTTAAATAGACCGAGGGCGGGAGCTAGCTGAGTCTGGCCAGGTTGCGATAGGCTCTCCCACTCCTAAGCCTGCCAGCCTGAGTGGTGGAAGCTGGAGTCAGTCTCAGGGATGTAGATTCAGGTGTTGACTGATTAATTATGGGAGTTAACCCCGAAGCTGTGCCTGGCAGATCCTTTACAGTACCCCCCCTTTTATGAGGGGCCACCGGACCCTTTCTAAGTGGACCTGGCTTACTGGGGAAATGCAGGTGGAACCTCCTGACCAATACCCCAGCGTGAACATCCCGGGCGGGTACCCAAGTCCTCTCCTCGGGCCCGTATCCTCTCCAATGGACCAGGTACTGGAGGGAGCCTTGGACCATCTTGCTGTCCACAATATTGGCCACCTCGAATTCCACCCCCTCAGGGGTGAGGACGGGAACAGGAGGTCTCCTCGAGGGAGCCAAGGACGGGGAGCAGCGTTTAAGGAGGGAGGCATGAAACACGTCGTGTATACGAAAAGACGGGGGTAACTCCAGCCGGAAGGAGACAGGATTGAGGACCTCAATGACCTTATACGGCCCAATAAACCGGGGAGCAAACTTCTTGGACGGAACCTTGAGACGCAAGTTCCTAGACGACAACCACACCAGATCCCCGACCATAAAAAGGGGGTAAGCAGAACGTTTTCTATCAGCCTGAGTTTTTTGTACACTCTGGGACGCCTCTAGGTTCTTCTGAACCTGGGCCCAGACTGTGCACAGTTCCCGATGAACGACCTCTACCTCGGGATTGTTGGAACTACCAGGTGAAACGGAGGAGAACCGTGGATTAAACCCAAAATTACAGAAAAAGGGGGAGACCCCTGACGAGTTACTGACCCGGTTATTAAGGGAAAATTCGGCGAGGGGAATGAATGAGACCCAATCATATTGACAGTCAGAGACAAAACACCTTAAATATTTTTCTAGAGATTGATTAGGCCTCTCAGTTCGGCCATTGGTTTCAGGATGGAAGGCAGAGGAGAAGGACAGATCAATCTCCAACTTCATACAGAAGGCTCTCCAAAACAATGAAACAAATTGTACCCCTCTGTCCGAAACAATATTGACAGGGACCCCATGGAGACGCAGGATGTATTTGACAAACAAGGTAGCCAACATCTTGGCGTTGGGTAGTTTCTTGAGGGGCACAAAGTGGCACATCTTACTGAAGCTGTCTACTACCACCCACACCACCGACTTGCCTTGGGATGGAGGCAAATCGGTGATAAAATCAATGGAGATATGTGTCCAAGGTCTTTGGGGAATGGGCAACGAACGCAGTAAGCCCGCTGGTCGGGACCTGGGAGTCTTGGACCTAGCACAAACCTCACAAGCGGCGACGTAGGCCTTAACGTCTTTAGGCAACCCAGGCCACCAATAGTTTCTAGTAATGAGGTGTTTGGTACCCAGGATGCCTGGATGACCAGATAGTGCGGAGTCATGATTTTCCCTAAGTACCCTTAGCCGGAATTGCAGGGGAACAAACAGCTTGTTCTCAGGAAGGTTCCGGGGAGCTGAACCTTGATCAGCAGCAATTTCAGAGACTAAATCAGAATCGATCGAGGAAATGATTATACCTGTAGGCAAAATAAAAGCAGGATCTTCCTCTGAAGGAGGGCTGGCCATGAAGCTACGCGACAGTGCATCAGCCTTAATATTTTTAGACCCAGCCCTATAGGTAACCAAAAAATTGAATCTGGTAAAAAATAACGCCCATCGAGCTTGTCTCGGGTTTAGCCTCCGGGCAGATTCTAGGAAAACCAGATTCTTGTGGTCAGTAAGGACCGTTACCTGGTGCCTAGCCCCCTCCAGGAAGTGGCGCCACTCTTCAAATGCCCATTTAATGGCTAAGAGTTCGCGGTTGCCAATATCATAGTTACTCTCAGTTGGCGAAAACTTCCTGGAGAAGTAGGCACAGGGGCGGAGATGGGTGAGGGACCTGGTACCCTGGGACAAGACAGCCCCCACTCCCACCTCAGATGCGTCAACTTCCATGATAAATGGCTCCATTTGGTTGGGCTGAACCAGCACCGGGGCCGAGATAAAGCACTTCTTAAGGACCTCAAAAGCCTGGACAGCCTCAGGAGGCCAGTGGAGGAGATCAGCTCCTTTGCGAGTGAGGTCCGTAAGAGGCTTAGCGATGACCGAGAAGTTAGCAATAAATCTCCTGTAATAATTAGCGAACCCCAAAAAACACTGTAACGCCTTCAGGGAGGCAGGTTGGACCCATACCGCCACAGCCTGAACCTTGGCGGGGTCCATGCGGAATTCATGAGGAGTGAGGATTTGACCCAAAAATTTTATTTCCTGTACCCCAAACACACATTTTTCGGTTTTGGCAAACAGTTTGTTTTCCCGAAGGACCTGGAGCACCTTCCTGACATGCTCAATGTGGGAGGACCAGTCCTTGGAAAACACCAGTATGTCATCAAGGTACACTACAAGAAATATCCCCAGGTAATTTCTCAAAATCTCATTTATGAAATTCTGGAAGACCGCAGGGGCATTACACAACCCAAAGGGCATGACGAGGTATTCGAAATGGCCTTCGGGCATGTTAAACGCAGTCTTCCACTCATTCCCCTCTTTGATGCGGATAAGGTTATACGCCCCCCGTAGATCCAACTTAGAGAATCATTGGGCCCCCTGAACCTGATTGAAGAGATCAGGAATCAAAGGAAGGGGATACTGGTTCCTTACCGTGACCTTATTCAGGCTACGGTAGTCAATGCATGGCCTAAGACCACCATCCTTCTTCCCTACGAAGAAGAAGCCAGCACCTACCGGAGAAGTAGAGGGACGAATGTAACCCTTGGCCAGGCATTCCTGGATATACTTTCTCATGGCTTCACTTTCGGGACAAGAAAGATTAAATATCCTACCCTTAGGAAGCTTAGCTCCTGGTACCAATTCGATAGCGCAATCGTATTCTCTATGAGAAGGTAACACTTCGGAGGCCTCCTTAGAGAAAACATCAGCGAAGTCCTGAACAAACTCGGGTAGCGTGTTCGCCTCCTGAGGGGGAGAAATAGAATTAACAGAAAAACATGACGTAAAACATTCATTACCCCATTTGGTTAGCTCCCCAGTATTCCAGTCAAACATGGGATTATGCAACTGCAACCAGGGAAGGCCTAGAACCAAATCGTACGATAATCCCTGCATCAACAGTACAGAGCACTGCTCCAAATGCATGGAGCCAACAAGGAGTTCAAAAACAGGGGTATGCAGAGTAAAATAACCATTAGCAAGAGGAGTGGAGTCGATACCCACTACCGGGACAGGTTTAGGCAAATCAATCAGAGGCATAGCAAGAGACATAGCAAATTCCACAGACATGATATTAGTAGAGGACCCTGAATCCATGAAGGCACTGCCGGTAGCAGACCTACCACCAAAAGAGACCTGAAAGGGAAGCAAGATCTTAGTACGTTTCCTATTTACGGGAAATACCTGTGCGCCCAAGTGACCTCCCCGATGATCACTTAGGCGCGGAAGTTCTCTGGCTGCATTCTTACGCTTAGGACAGTTGTTCACTTGATGCTTGTCATCCCCACAGTAGAAGCAGAGACCATTCTTCCTGCGGAATTCTCTACGTTGTTGGGGGGACACGGAGGCCCCGAGTTGCATAGGTATCTCTGAGTCTTTTGGGGAGGAACGAAGCAACGGAACTTCGGGAGGCATTATGGGGGAGTCGGAGGAGAAAACACATAAACGTTCACGTTGTCGTTCCCTGAGACGTCGGTCAAGTCGTACCGCTAAAGCCATAACCTGGTCTAGGGAGTCAGAAGAGGGATAGCTAACTAGCAGGTCTTTCAGGGCATTCGACAGACCCAACCTAAACTGGCACCTTAAGGCAGGGTCATTCCACCGAGAAGCTACGCACCACTTCCTAAAGTCAGAACAATACTCCTCAACAGGTCTCTTACCCTGACGTAAGGTCACCAGCTGACTCTCGGCAAAAGCAGTCCTGTCAGTCTCGTCATAAATAAGTCCGAGAGCAGAAAAGAAACAATCAACGGAGGAAAGTTCAGGGGCGTCAGGAGCCAAGGAGAAGGCCCACTCTAGGGGCCCTTCCTGGAGCCGGGACATAATTATACCCACCCGCTGGCTCTCAGAACCTGAGGAGTGGGGCTTTAAACGAAAGTAAAGCCTACAACTCTCCCGAAAGGAGAGAAAAGCCCTCCGGTCCCCTGAGAACCGGTCGGGCAACTTGAGGTGGGGTTCAAGAGGTGAGGTGAGGGGAACTACCAAGGTAGCATCAGGCTGGTTGACCCTCTGAGCCAGGGCCTGGACCTGTAGGGAGAGACCCTGCATTTGCTGAGCCAGGGTCTCACGGGGGTCCATAGTGGTGTCAGGGTCCAGGGTAGACTAGGTATGGGCTTGTGATTATGTAATGACGGGGGGTAGGGAAACGGACAAGTGAGCCCTAGTCTACCCGCCA
This sequence comes from Rhinoderma darwinii, assembly GCF_050947455.1. Lineage (NCBI taxonomy): Eukaryota > Metazoa > Chordata > Amphibia > Anura > Rhinodermatidae > Rhinoderma > Rhinoderma darwinii. The sequence continues at coordinate 364,139,051 of NC_134688.1, forward strand.
CTCTGTCCCTGCCTACTTGCGACGACCCGCCCTAGGCGACGGGGTACAACTGGGCGGCGGTCCCTGCGCTCAGTAAGTGCGCGACAAACACGACAAACATACAAGGGAATACAAGCAAGGGAAAGGGGCAGTTGCCCACGGCAACACCGTGAGCAACCAGAGTGGTGAACGTGCCGAGTCAAGCCAGGAGTGTGCGAGGTACCAAACGAAGAGCAGAAGAGTAGTCAGTAAGCCAGGGTCTGTATGGAGCAGGATCAAAATAGAAGGAGCTGTAGCTGGGCCAGGAAACCACACGAAAAGAATCACAAGCACAGGGACAGGAAGGGCAGGCTTAAATAGACCGAGGGCGGGAGCTAGCTGAGTCTGGCCAGGTTGCGATAGGCTCTCCCACTCCTAAGCCTGCCAGCCTGAGTGGTGGAAGCTGGAGTCAGTCTCAGGGATGTAGATTCAGGTGCTGACTGATTAATTATGGGAGTTAACCCCGAAGCTGTGCCTGGCAGATCCTTTACAGAACCCTCACCAGTATCTAGCTTACTAGAGGAGGAGAAAAAACACACGGCGCCACATAGTGCAATTATCCACGGGTCATGAGAAACCAAAAACTAGGGCAAATTATTCTCACCTAGAGGGGTTATGCTGACCAGGCACAACGCTGTTAAAAGGTATGAGTCAAGCCTCCATGCAGATCACCGCTATAGGGATGCGTGAAGAGGAGACACACCCAGGGTGTGTGTAGACAGATCCAAAGTATAGCTGCTGCCCAGGTCCAAAAGCCGGTGAATGGAATTTCACCACCAGGAATTAAGTCAAAGAGAGAGGAAAAATAGGACCAAATATGCTAGGCGCTGCTGTACTAATTTTGTTTAATGAATGAATTGAGAAACAATTAGTACAGCAGCGCCTAGCATATTTGGTCCTATTTTTCCTCTCTCTTTGACTTCAGTATCTAGCTTAATGATAAACAACTCTGGGTTTTAATTTGGTAGTATTAGCTTGAGCACTTTAAGGGAGATATGAGTAATAAAAATGTTCTCTGTTTAAGATCAGCGATGGTTCTTATGACTCTACATACTATTTGTAAGGTTATAAGTTCTCATCCCTCGGAAATACAGTATACATTTCAGTAGAAAACTATCTGTACATCTATTCTTCACAATTTGTTTAACACTGTACAGCATGTCTAGCCTTTTAACAATTACAAAATCAAATGTAACAGCCCTTTGTGTTATGTGACTAGCAACAGTAATTATTGAAAGTAAATCAGACAATAATTGCAAAATCTTCAAACATTTCTTGTAACAATAGATTTATTTAACCCTGTGTACGGCGGATGTGCACTACCATAATATAGCGTGGGTTGAGAAGCTGAGTCCGCGCCATACAGGGTGGGTGCTGGCTGTTTCAAACAGTTGACACTAGCCTACAACAGCCGGTATCAGAGATAATTATATTCCCTGCCGTTTAAATATCCTGCGGCCAATAGCGACCGCAGCACTTGAGAAGTTATAAAGTGGAAGGGGGCTTCCTCTGTTCCCTGATCGCACCCTCCCCATGATAAAAAAATATATAAAAATAACCTAAAAGTAAAAACAAAACTGTTCCCATTTTTTGCAAAAAACAATGTAGGCAATTTAGCGTAAACAGAAAAATCATTGTGTCCGTAAAAGTCAGAACTAATAAAATTTTATTTAACACACTGGGTGAACGCTGTATAATACAAAATTCACAATGCTAGTATTGCTGCTTTTGGTCACTTTGCTTCTCCAAAATAATTGATTAAAAAGAGATAACAATACATATGTACCCCAAAATGGTACAAAAAAAACAAATTTTTCCCTGCAAAAAAAAAAAACAAGCCTTAACACCTTCCACTACATTAATGAATAATTAAAAAAGCTATGGCTCTCAGAATATGGCGACGCAAATTTTTTTCTTTTTTAACAAAGTGTTTTTACTTTGTTAAAGTAGTAAAAGATGAAAAAAAATATATAAATTTGGTATCACTGTAATCGTATTGACCTGCAGAATAAAAATAACTTGCCATTTTAACCTCACAATGAGCAACATACGAACAAATCCCCAAAAACTATGGCTGAATTGCTTTTTTTTTTAATTTCACCCCACAAAATAATATTTTAAAATTTTCTCAGTACATTATATAATGCATTAAATGGTACCATTAAAAAATACAACTCATCCTGCAGGAAAATAAACTCTTATATGGCTGCGTCGATAAAAATGCCAAAAATATTATGGCTTTTTAAAAGCGACAATGGAAAAACAAAAATTATTTGTGTCTCCAAGAGGTTATTATAGAACTGGTGAGTGAATATCAACCAATGTAATTATTACATTACATTATTACGTTGAAACTAGGTATCTATTCTGTTAGAAATCTCTCTTGACAAGCCCATGTATCCCTAGTCCTTTAAAGCCACTGTTTTCGGTTGAAGGTTGAGAATAATACTAGGATAGGACCGCCATGATTGGTATTTGTTATAATGTCTTTTAAATATCTCTTAATAGGTTTCAGGCTGAAAAATTTAGCAGTTTAACATGCGAATGTAGTTGAGAAGAGCACTTAGAGCTACCTTGAACCCCCTCCCACTGAAGAGGAGTTGTTGCTAGGGAGGACAAGCTTACAGTCCAATTTATGCTATAGAGTCAGAAGGTAACTTTTTTCTTCTTCATCTTCAACATCTTCAACTATTTGTCTCCTGGACTCAGTAGGACATTAAAACAAGCACAATAGGAGTCAATTATGTTGTTAAACCATAGATTGCTGTTGCCAGACAAAGGCCTGTGCATCTTATGCAAGTGCTTGAAAATTGCTAAACCCGCCAGTGTGAAAATATTATGTTCTATTTACGTATTTTAAAAATGTTACCCTATATTTAAATTTTTTATAAGCTAAATTATCTCAAAGCCTGTGAGACAGAAATGAGGCGGTCAATCTTCTGATGAGGATGTTAGTTTCGTTACCTTTCATTCTCCCAGCTTTTTTAATTGTGTAAGAGTCCAAGAGTACAAGAGAATTATTTCAAGACATTGACCTCAGTGAAAGACCTAAGCATTTTTAAAAACAACCCCACTATCTCCTATTGATGAGTGTTGGAGATGACACTCCACCCTTTGATCAATGTCCCATATTTGGTTCTCCAGCTAGAAACTAGAATGCTTTTGGCACCTGGGAAGGCAGAAAAATAAAGAGATTTGTGCAATAGACATTCAACTTTCTCCAGATTTGATTTCACTCTGGGCACCTATTCTCCAATTTAAACACGCCAAACCTGATAATCGAACTTGATTGATTATGACTGTTAAACATCAATAAAGTTTGTACATTTTAAATGTCATTATCCTGTCCGTACCTGATATTTAGCATAAAATCCGCTGACCACTTCTTTAGCAATATCTATAACATTCTACAGTCATAGCGATATCTATTATCACTAGAAAAGAATGACTAATATATTTCTGGTAGATGGAATACATTTCCACAAGAAAAAATCAGTATTCGTTAATGCATTAGATTAAAGGGGTACTCCTAGAATCAAAAATTCTCCCCTATCGATAAAGTGTGAAAATTGTTCGGGCTACGGGGGTTCCAAATGTCCAAAAACTCCTGGCAGCGAAAGGGTTAAAGGCAATGGACACCTTTGGGGTCTTTTTATTTTCTTTATTGAAATCCATTTATTTAAGAAAAAAATACACTGTTTCATTTCTGCAGCTTCTATGTATCACAGAATTTAGAAGTAGCAGAAACTCACTGTCAGCCGAATTGATCAGTGAGCTGCCCTACTGACAGCAGCTCCTGTGTGCTCCTGAGCAATTTTCTAAGCTTATTTCTGATCAAGTCAACTTAGTTCTAACTGAGTGAGTCGCTGTTGCTTTGCGATATACAGTATGTTAGTCTCTAGTTCCACAGGTGCTGATTTCTTTATATGTTTTCAAAAATGAATCTCGAAGGTAAAACATCGACCTATCGAATTAAAATCGAGATGGCTTACCAATTCTTTAACATCGCTCTCAGTGCCTCTGAAAATCACGAAAATGTTGTTTATGTACCATGCTCCTAGACTAATGTTAATAATATCCTACACTCCTTCCTGCCTAAAAGCTCCTCCCACCAGCCCAGGAGTAAGTTGGCATACATGGGGGCACAGGGGCTCCGGATTGCGGTGCCTCTGAGCTGATGGTAGAGTTTGCCAATGAATAGGTAATAGTTTCTTGTTAGAGTGAATTGGTGGATTTGGAGGATAAATTGTCTGTGGACACAGTACTGACAACCCTGTGTTTGAATAGAAAATTCCACAGCCCAGAGCCCATGTTCACGTGGGATAGAGGTATATAACACCTTGACATCTATGCTGGCTATTTCATTTGAAAATACGCTGTAGTCACTTCAAAAGGACCATGGTGTCCCTGATGCATTATGGAAGTGCATTTTTCTATGCACCAGGACCATTAGACAGCCGCAAAAGAGGTAATCGGCACAGTCAGCCAGTGATTGTCTGTGATGGTCACGTCTATTGCTGCTGCCCAGCGCTCCCTATGCAGGTTGTTACTAGGAAAGCAGAAAGCTCTCCTTCTTTAAAAGAACCTACTGATGCAAATGGATCACATGGATTTCCAAATTCACATGCTTTTGGACACAAAGTGAACTTGTATTGCAATTAGTTGTTGCTGTCGTTTTTTGATGGTCTCAAGGTGCTGATGGGTTTTAACATACTTTTTGTAAGAGAAGCTTCATGTTCGGCTTTTGGTTATTATCATTGAGGAAGGGGCGATAATATGCTGTTTAGGAGAACGAGTGTAGCAGAGGAATGCAGATGCTATTTAGAGGGAGTATTGTTTAGGGAGAGGTAATCTTCTGTTTAGTAGAATGTCTCTTGAGAAAGTTTCAAATCCTTCTCTGGGGTACTAGCATAGCAGGAGGGATAGTATGCTATTTAAAGGAGACTAGTTGGTGAGTAATGTGTTTTCATAGGGGAAATAGGAGGGATACATTTCTAGTAGGGATCCGTCTAGTAGGGATTTTTCTCAAAGGCAGCTTAAATAGGCTCTGTCACCAGATTTTGCAACCCCTATCTCCTATTGCAGCAGATCGGCGCTGCAATGTAGATAAGAGTAAAGTTTTTTTTTTTTCAAAAACGAGCATTTGTACTTAAGAAAGCCTCATTTGCATAAATATAAAAATGGTCATAACTTGGCCAAAAATGCTCGTTTTTGAAAAAAAAAAAGTTACTTTTATCTACATTGCAGCGCCGATCTGCTGCAATAGGAGATAGGGGTTGCAAAATCTAGTGACAGAGCCTCTTTAAACTGTTATCAGACAGCAGCAGGGCAGGCTCAGCTGGGACTAGGCAGCAGGTAGACGTCAGGCGAGGAGGTGAAGCAGGTCAGACGTGGATACAACATGACATAACTTTGGCACAGCACAGTACTAGACCAGGATGGTATGGAATGCAAGGAACAGGAACAGTAACTGGAACTGGAACAGGTACAGGAACAGGAACAGGTACAGGAACAGGAAACACACTAGGAGGCCACTAGGAAACAACAACAATGCTCAGGCAAAGAAGAAGGGGGCTGGACCCCTCTTATAGTCCAGGGTATTCACGGGTCAAAATTCATCAAGAGGTCCGGTGCGCGTGCTGCCCCTTTAAGAGCTCCGGCTGAGGTGAGTGGACGCGAGCGCTGGCGTCTCCTGAGGAGGAGGCTGGGGCCAGCGCTTGCCGACTCGTGACTGCGGCTGTCAGGAGGGGGTTGGAGCTGACAGCCCGCAGCCGCGGACATTACAACTCGTAATGCAGGCCGGTAATATGCTGTTTGTGCGGCTAGTGTTTCTGGGCGACAATATGCTATTTGGAGAAAAACTGAGAGGAAAATATTCTGCCTTTGGAGGCTTACTCATGTTAGGGGTTTTTGATGTGCTGAATTGTGGAGGGGTAATATGCTGTTGGACATCATAGGGGATATGTTGAATTTTAAACAGCTGTGCGGCATGCTGTAGTGATGACTGGCTCCTTTCTACTAGTCGTTTTGTCGATGAGTCGTATGTGACATGTGAGAGTCGCACGTGTGCTGATCGTTCTTCAAGTAACTGAAAAAAAATTATTTTGTGTTAGGGTGCATTTACATGAGGTTTTTTTGTCTAGGTATAACTTTTACCCAAGAATAATGCGTAAAAAAAACCATTAGGCTATGGAAGGTTCGCTGTCCCTTCATCAAGATAACTAAGTGGATCACACTAATTTAGTTTACTGACGAGCTATATTTAAAGGGGTATTCCATCCAAAGACATTTAGGCATAGCTCTAGTATATGACATAAATATTTGACAGGTGGGGGTCCCTGTGCCACCTTTAATTTAGTGCATTATTGAAAATAGGCAGGTAATATACAAAAATTCTTATATATTGAAGAGAGCACTGAATTATAACAATCCTTCCCTGCGTAAATAGGGCGTTTTGAACAGCACATATCTGTGCACTACGTGCACTATTACTTTGAATTACTGCAAATCACTCCTTCTTGGCAAAAAATACTCCTTAAAATGGTAAGAGAATATTTTAACCTGAATAAAAAATGTTAAATGCAACTTCCAGACATGAATGTTATCTACACAGTTGTTGTGCAAATGAGGTCAAGAAATTGTCAAATGTTTCCAGAAGTATTAAGAGAATGTAACATTGTAATTTTACTCTAGATACAAAATTGACTGATTTCAAGATTCTAGGGTTAAGCAATTGCATCTATAAGATCTTTTTATAAGTTCGTCCTGACTCTAATAGTAATTATTTCTACCAGTTGCATGTCATGCTTTGTCTGTAATGATGGACCAGCACTCAGGCAGCTTTGTGATATTATAATACAGTATTTTACTTCTGATACCTCTTTGCAAAATGCTCAAATACATTTTCTTTCCTACACTTTTTCGATTGAAGGTTTATGTGGTAATCACAAACTACATATCCTGCCTAGCAAAGCTGCCTCCTAGAACTGCCTATTTGACCTCATTTTATCCTCTATGTATGTAGAAATTGTTTTTATACTCAGGAAGGATATGAGGAGAATATAGATCATATTCACTGCAACACAAATGCTCTGTTCTTAAAATATTGCCTTGCTTTAAATGTTTCAATGCAGATTAGCTAGAGGATAGATGGATAGATAGATAGATAGATAGATAGATAGATAGATAGATAGATAGATAGATAGATAGATAGATAGATAGATAGATAGATAGATAGATAGATAGATAGATAGATAGATAGATAGATAGATAGATAGATAGATAATGTATAAGGTCTTGTTTTTTGCCGGACAAGTTGTAATTTTTAATAGCACCATTTTGGGGTACATAGAAATTATTGATTAACTTTTATTAACATTTTGGGGGGGGGATAGAAAAAAAACAGCAATTTCGCCACACTTTTTTGCATCCTAAATTTACGCCGCTTACCGTATGGTATAAATAACACAATAACTTTATTCAGTGGGTTTTTGCAATTGCAACGATACCAAATTTGTATAGTTTTTGTATGTTTTACTACTTTTACACAGTGAAAACACGTTTTTTTCAAAATTATTTGTTTTTGTGTCTCTATATTTGAAGAGCCGTAACGTTTTTATTTTTTTGCCGATGCAATTTTAGGAGGGCTTGTAGTTTTTATCGTTACCATTTTGGAGTAGATGCGACTTTTTGATCACTTTTTATCACATTTTTTTTAAGGCTGGATTCAAAGAAAACAGCAATTTTTGCATGTTTTTTTATTTTATTTTTTACGACGTTCACCGTGCGAGTTAAAAGATGTAATAAATCTATAGTTGGGGTCGTTAGGGACGCGGTCATACCAAATATGTGTAACTTTTTTACTTTATTTTGTTTGTTAATAATAAAGCAGTAAGGGGGAAAAAGTGTTTTTTTCATGCTTTTTTCCACTTTTTTTTTTTTTTTCTCTTTTTATTAAACTTTTTTTAAAACTTTTTTACTAGTCCCACTAGGGGACTTCACTATGCAATAATCCGATTGCATTTATAATACACTGCAATACTTCTGTATTGCAGTGTATTATGCCTGTCCATGTAAAACGGTCAGGCATCTGCTGGGTCATGCCTCCGGCATGACCGAGCAGGCATTAATTACAGGCAGACCTGGGGACTTTAGTAGGCCCCCGGCTGCCATCGGAGACACAGACACTCGGCGATCTTATCGCCGGGTGTCGGTGGGATGAGAGGGAGCTCCCTCTCTCCAAAACCACTCAGATGCGGTGCACGCTGTTGTGCACCGCATCTGAAGGGTTAAACTGGTTTGATCGATACTAATATCGATCTCACACGTTTGAGCAGGGACGCCCCCAGCCCTCAGCTACCTCTGGCAGCTGAGAGCAGGGAGATTTGACAGTTCCCTGCTCTGTTTACTTATTCCGATGCAGCGACGTAAAAAGTCTATTGCATCAGAATAAGGCCCGTTAGTGACCGACGTAAAAACACTATGAGAGAGCAATTTTCTTAATATATTCTTTCAAATATGAAGAAGCCTCTGACTCCCCTGTATGCCATAGCTTGAAGATGTTTCAGAATGTGGCAAGATCTAAGGGTGTGTTCCAAGAAATCCGCAACACTGCTGCACTTTGCTTGTAAATTCTTGTAGTTTTTGCCATCGTTTATTTTATCATCTTTTTAAACTTTCCTAGAACTACTTCTATGAGACCCTGCATCACAGTTCCACCAGTTTTTATGCAAATCTGCTGCAAAACTAACAGATAGGACATTCTTCCGGTTACTCACTTTCATCATGTTGACGTACTACCTAAGATAGTTCAGGCACCTCTATGTAGTATTATGTTAAGTTGATCACACAGAACTGCGACTACGCCAATGTAATCACTGGAGAGTGCACAGCTGTAATACACGGCCACACTCCTAGCGGTCACTAAGTAAACCCCTTTAGTGGCACAATTGAACCTGATCAAGGCCCTTTAGAAGAGAGAAGCCCCCCACCTCCCTTGCACTAAAGATCACCAGCCCCAGCTACTAAGATCACCAGGGCTAACATCACTATGGAGATCAGACTTGTAAACTTCCCCATTGCTGCATCTTTTAAATGGTATGTCTTAACAGGTGCCTGTGGATATTTCTACGTAATGGCACACCATATTAGCATAAATAAGTATGCCAGTATCGTGTAAATAAAAAATAAAAAAACAGGGTAAAGTTAAAATAAAGTTTTGTAAAAACAAAATTAAATAAATGTTAAAAAGCTAGAATTTACTCAAAACACAATTTTATGAATACAATTTTATTAAAAAAACTCATTAATTAAAATAATCCCAACATATTTGGGATTCACATAACCATAACAACTTATATTACTTATTATAGATCAGTGATGAACAGCATCAGAAAAAAAGAGAAAAACAAACAAACCATAGAATCTTGTTTTCTTGCTTATCCCATCAAAATTAATTTAATTAAGATCAAAGGCTAATATATACATATCCCAAAAGTGTACTTTTAGAAAGTACAACTTTTCTGCAGCTCGACCGCTGTACTGTGACTGGAGCCATCTGCTTTCGACACGGACATCTTTTACTGGTAATGAGCACCTTGTAAACTTGCATTTGGAAGAACCAGAGTGAAGGAATTAATGGCCCTGGTATGTTAAAGGGGTTTTGTGTGCTTATTAAAAATAATGCTCACCAGATGATGCGATCATATCTCAAAAGTATTTGTTTTTCATTTTAGTTATCTTACACAACAGCGGCGGACATATCATATGTGCAGTCTGTGAACATGGGCCGAGCATGTAAGGGGGGCCCTTTGCCACCTTAAAATAGCTAGATGCATCATATTATCTATTAGATTGCATGTAAGAGACTGTGCTAATGCATTTCATAGCTCACAATAACTGGTGGAATGTTGGGAAGATCAAAAGGGATACTCTATGATTAGGGTGAATGCTCAGTGATTGGAGAGCAATGGGCCCATAGAGTGATCTTGCTCAGGGGCCCTCTGCTGTCTATGTCTGCCCCTGTTACCCAGCTTTGAACGGCACAAATGTTTTGATGTTGCTAGGGCTTGCTGCTGGTGGGATTACTAATGGAAAGGACTACAGTTCCTATTAATCATATCACAGACATTTCCTCTATTTACAGCTGCCTGCATGCCTCTCTATTACAAAATATAGAGCTGTAATTACTCACTGTCCTTGCCCACAACACAGGATGACACTGCAGGATTTGCTGCCCAGCATGTGAAACACAATCCCTCCAGAGACAGGAAGGAAGGGTATGTGATGTGATGTGTGACATCCTATACTTCAGGGAGGAGAAGGGAGATAACCATGAGTTTAGTACACTAGATATCAAACAAGAAGAAGATAAACACCAGGAGCATGGTTATATGAGACTGGCGTACGTAGACACTTTAGCTACAGACAGTATATACATATATATATAGTCCCCAACATTAAAATTGCTTCACCAAGAAGGGCAAGCAGTAAGGTTATGCAAATCGAAGAATTAGCAGGTGTCGCTAAGACCTTCAAATTATCAAATTTGAGGGGAAGGGCATAAAAGCTAGATTAAAAGTTTTTCAGCCACAAGACACCCCAAAAATCGGATGAAGTGGTGTGGGTTGATTGTGTGATGCATCCTATTTGTTAATTCACCAGTTATCGCCACTTCTCGCAAACTGAGAGGTACAGAATCCTTGACCTTGAGACTCCGGCAGATCACTACCCACCTAGGCTGAGATGTCAGCACTGTTCAACATTGCATGTCCCGGAGGTTGAGAGAACAACAACGATTGGGAATGACAGAAAGAGGTGCACAGTGACGAACCTCTGCACGGACAGATCGTCTGATTGGAAGAATGCAGCGTAGTGCTCCATACTCCGTACTTCGAGTGAAATTGGTCGTCACATCCCAAGTCTAGGACGGCAACCAGTGTTGACACAAACCATCAGAAGGCAATAGCATGATATTGAACTACGAGTTAGACGTCCATCTACAGTTGTTCCATTGATCACACAACACCATTTTCAAAGGCAATCATGGTGCACAGCAAAACGGGAATGGAGGCTGGAATGGAGGTCTATACTCTTCAGCGATGAGTCCCACTTTAGTCTCGGATGCAATGATAGCCGGAGATTGGTCTGGAGACCACGTGGGCAATGGCATGAAGAGGTCTTCACAAGGGAACATCACACCAGTCCTAGTCACGGGATTATGTTGTGGGTTGGCATAATGTATGGTAGCCGGACCCCTCTGGTCTTCATTTCAAATACACTAACAGCTTATCGTTACATTGATTTGTTGTGGAACCAGTGGTATGGCCAAGTGTGCCAGAAGCCGTTTTTCAACAGGACAAGGTCAGGCTGCATGTTGCTTTTGCTACTGTGAGCAGCCTGTATGGCCTAAACGTGCTACCATGGCTTGCAGCATCTCTGAACTTGTCTCTCATCAAGCACATCTGGGACGTCATTAGTCGGCAATTGCAAAGGGTGCTGCCAGAAGCCAATCTTGATGATTTGCGTGCCCAAGTGCATTCAGCGTGGCATAACATTCCTCAGACAACCATTAATAACCTCATTGAGAGGTTACGCTAAGGCGTGTAAGTGTGTTCATTTATGCACATTGCTCTCATACTTTATACAGAATAAATTAAGATGTTTGGAATATTTCCATTTTTTTTATCATTTGCACATCATTAACAAAGTGAGGGCATTTTAAAGCTTGAAAAAGCCTTCATTGAGATGGTGAAACGTTGCTGTGAAAACCTTTGGTAAATAAATCCACCTTTTATTTTTGAGTGCTGCTTCCTGACTATATGTTACTCTATTGTATATGGAAAGAAGTCACCTGCAGCAGTTGTGAGGCCTTACTTTACAGTGCGGCTCCACACATTCTTTTTTGTCTTATATATACATATATATATATATATATATATATATATATATATATATATATATATATATATATATATACCAGCAGAGAGAGAAAGCAGCACTCGGTTTCCAAGCAAAAGTAGTTCAGCAATGAAAGGGTGCCAGCTGATAGTCCTGATCCAAAGACCATGTAGATATCCCAGAAATAAATCCAGCAGCACTCCGATAATCAAGGTGAAAAAAAGTGGTTTATTGTGCCAACATGGCAAGTGCAACGTTTCCGTCCCACCTTGGGACCTTTTTCATGCTTGAAAAAGGTCCCAAGGTGGCAGCCGGCTCGGCTCGGTTCACGATGGCGAACGGGCCTTCTGTCAGTCCTTCCTCCTACTCTCTTGCAGTCCAGGATCTCATTTACTTCGAAGACATCGGAAGAACCACTGGGAGCAACCGCAGGACTAGGAATCTTACTGTAGCGGCTCAGCACCATAGATTTCAGGAGGGACACACCAAACGAGTTGGGGATTTTGGGGGTAGAAGGCAGCCAACGCTTATAGGAGACTGGGCTAATTTGTTGTAGGGTCTCAAAAGGACTGAGGAACCAGGGTGAAAATTTGTACGAAGGAACCTTCAGGCGAATATTCCTTGATGACAGCCAGACTTTGGTACCCGGAAGAAACTGAGGCGGCACTCTACTTCTTCTTCTTGCATCCGCTTTTCACTTCATGCGATCGACTGCCAGCAGAATAGAGGACCGGGTCTGCTGCCAGATTTGTAGAAAGTCCCCAAATGTAGAGTCAGCTGTGGGTACCTGAGATGTAGCCGAAACAGGAAGTGGGATTCGTGGATGTTGACCGTAGACAATGTAGAACCATGTGGAAGTGGTGGACTCACTTGTGTGATTGTTATATGAGTACTCGGCCCATGGAAGAAGCTATACCCAGTCATCCTGCTGCATGGAAGTGAAGTGTTGAAGATAATTCTCCATGATCTGCTTAATTCTCTCGACTTGACCATTGGACTGGGGATAATAGGCTGAGGAAAAGTCCAATTTCACATCCAGGAGTTTACAAAGGGCTATCCAGAATTTTGAGATGAACAGAACCCCGCAATCAGACACGATATGAAGGAGCAAGCCATGCAAGCGGAAGATGTGCTGAATGAAAAGATTTGCCAGTCGAGTAGCAGAAGGTAGGCCGGTCAGTGGGATAGGTCCTGTTGGATAAAATTTGCCGCAGACCCAGAGTCCAGGTAGGCAGAGACCTGGTGCGTCTTTTTACCAGACACTATGGTCACGGGAATGGACAATTTTGGAGAGAGTTTAGAGCCTCTCCAACCAATCCTAGGCGCTGGAGTTTTTTTTGGCTTTTGGGGACACAGACACACAAAATAACCTCCGAGGCCCGAAGTGCTTCTGCGTTGTTTCTCATGGACAGACAACTTGAGACGGTCTATTTGCATAGGCTCCTCTAGTGGAACAGCTAATGAGGACAGCAGGGGTTGCTGAAATGTAGGGGCCAGCCTAGGAAATCTTCTGACCCGGCGAACCTCTTGAGACCGTTCCTTGATCCTCATGTCAATCCGGGTGCCTAGAAGAATTAGGTTATCTAGGGTAGAAGGCAGAACTTGAGCGGTAAGCTCGTCTTTGATATTGGAGTATAGACCCTGCCAGAATGTAGTCACCAAGGCCTCGTTGTTCCAGGTCAGCTCTGCAACCAGGGTACGGAACATAATGGCATACTCACCCACGGAGGAGTCTCCTTGGCAGAGGGTCAGCAGGGATGCAGCTGCAGAAGAAACTCGCCCAGGTTCCTCAAATACTGTGCGGATAGTAAGTAGGAAACACAGTAAGTCATGGGTCTCTGGTGAAGAAGAGAGACTATGAAGGTGATCTTTGCATCATCAGAAGGAAATGCTCTGGCATGTAGAAAAGTGGATCTGACATTGGTTCAGAAATCCTCTGCAGGTCCTCGCATCTCCATCATAGCAAGGAGGTAGTGGCAGAGAGAATCGGGAATCGGTACTGCCAGGAGGTGTAGTAGGAGAAACAGCAGGAGCAATAGGAGCAGGTACAGTGAAGACTGTAGCTTGCTTATCCAATCGATGTGCAATAGCGTTCACCGCCTGGAGAAGTTGGTCCTGTCCTGACTGAAGGTCCCGCATATCCGCCTGCATGACTTGTGATGTCGTCAAGGGCTTGGGTTGACCAGCAGGGTCCATGGCCTGAGCTTACTGTCACGATCTGTGGGTATGTGGACCCACTAGGCCGCACCACCGTAGCGGAGTAGCAGCTGTCCAAACAACAGTGTACCAAGTCTATGCAAAGTCCAAGAACATGGGTACCTGCAACAGTCCAGACAGTAGCAGTGGCTTAGGCACAGATGGAACTTTCACGACAGGTAATGCAAAACGTGGCAGGAGGTACCAGGCATGGCAGATGACACCAGACGTGGTGTAAAACAGCAGGCATAGCAGACGGCACAACATGACTCCAAGACTAGAGAGGGCACAGGAACAAATACAAAACGGGATACAGGATACAGGTAGCAGGGCACGGGAACACTGGGAACAGGATATGACTAAGGGACCATTTGCAAGACTAACATAGGAATAAAAACAACGCTCAGGCAAGGAGTAAAAGGGCAGGGCCCTTTTTATTACCCAGGGTGATCTGGGAGTAATTAGTTAATTCCTTACATGTGCGTGCGCTGGCCCTTTAAGGCTGGGAATGAGCTCGCGCGCGCACCCTAGTGGTCACTGCAGGGCATGACGGCCACATGTGCTGGAGTCTCTAGGGAGGGAGACGTTGGCAGGATGAGAGCGGTCTGAGGTCCGTGACCGTGGCCATTACACCGTCCCTTTCTCTGAAGGCCTGCTCATAGCTAGTGATGAGGGGTTTGCACTGCTTAATGAGGATGGCAGTCTCTTTAAATTCCCCGGACACTCCCTGTGTCTGCTCCTGTTCTGATGGTGATTTGGGGTGCCCTGGATGTTATGGGTGCAAAATAAGACAGGAGGCTAAAGTTGCAGTTTAACGGGCTTGCTCGCGGCCCAATTTTACATAAGTTTTCCATAAAAATGGTAGAGAAGAGAGGGAAGGGTGCAGAGCAGCTGACGCTGCTGACAGGCAACCTGATTGCCCGACAAGCAGCAGCGATCAGCGTCAGGAGGCCGGAGGTCTTGCAGCAGCGTTCTGACTGGGGTCGATGCTGGCCCAAAAGTGGACCAGTCCAGTCACCTGACATGTCATCTGACCTCACCAGTCAGGTGACAGGTCAGGTGACTGGACTACTCCCATGCGGGCATCGACCCCAGTCAGCACGCCGCTGCAAGACCTCCTGCCTTCTCCTAATAGTGAGTGACGTCAGGCAGAGCGAAGAGTGGTAGCAGTAAGCTACCTCTACCGCTCTCCGCTCTGGCAGCAGATTGGCACAAAGTACAAGTGGGAGGCCTCAGGGGGTTGTGTGGAACTATGTACAAGGGGGAGAGGGGGGTTATGTGGCACTATGTACAAGGGGGATTGTGTGGCACTATGTACAAGGGGGAGGCGGGTTGTGTGGCACTATATACAAGGGGGAGGGGGATTTTATGGCACTATGTACAAGGGGAGAGGGGGTTGTGTGGCGCCACTTACAAGGGAGGCTTTGTGTGTCGCTATCTACTGGGGGGTCTGTATGTCGCTATTTACAATTGGGGCTGTGTGTGGCGCTATTTACAAGGTGGCTGTGTGGTGCTATTTACAAGGGGGCTGTGTGGCACTATGTACAAGGGGGGCTGTGTGTGGCGCTATTTACAAGGGGGCTGTGTGGCACTATTTACACAGGGGCTGTGAGTGGAGCTATCTACAGAGGGGCTGTGTGTGGCGCTATTTACAAGGGGGGCTGTGTGTGGAGCGATCTACATGGGGGCTGTGTCTGGCACTATCTACAGGGGGGCTATGTGTGGAGTGATCTACAAGGGGGGCTGTGTGTGGCGCTACCTACAGGGGAGTTGTGTGTGGAACTATCTACAGGGGGCTGTGTGTGGAGTGATCTACAGGGGAACTATGTCTAGCGCTATCCACACACAGCCCCTCTTGTAAATATTACTAACTTTATTTTTTTTTGCAGGTTCCGCTGGACTGTTTAGACTACGTCGTAGATTCGTTGGACTACTTCGAGGATCTACTTTTTTTTTTTAATATAAAATTGTTAGCTAGGATTATGTGGGGGAGTTCTTATTTCAATAAAAAAAATGTTTGTTATTTATGTGTTTTTTAATACTTTATTACTGCCTGGATAATGGCATTTGTCTGATTGACAGTGTTCATTACTAAGGCGGGGCTTGGTGTTAGTCAGCAAAAAGGCTGCAACTAACCCACATTATTACCCCGGTACCCACCACACTGCAGTGATGGGTGGGCACTGGAGCAGCAGCAGGCTTGTATTATGAGGCTGGAAAGGGCTAAAAACTGTGGCCCCTACTACCCTGGTAATGCTAGGCTGCTGCTATGTTGTATCTGGCTGGTTATGAAAAATGTGGGGGACCCCACGTCGTTTTAAAAAATAAAAACAAAATGAAGAAAATGACATTGCGTCCCAACCCATTTTTATAACCAGCCAGATACAACACAGCAGCAGCCTAGAATTACTGGGGTAGGAAGGGCCACTGTTTTTTGGCTTTCCCAGCCTAATAATACCAGCCTGCAGCCGCCCCAGTGCCCGCCCATCACTACAGATGGTCGAGTACTGGATCATACCCGGCTCTTCCTAGCAACCCTGGTGGCGCTGGGTACAGGGGTAATAATGGGGGGTTAGTTGCAGCCTTTTTACCGGCTCACACTAAGCCCCACCTTAGTAATGGACGCTGTCAATCAGACAAATGCCATTACCAAGGCGCTAATAAAGTATTAAAAAAAACACAGAGACATAAGAAAATATTTTTTATTGAAATGAAAACTCCCCCACACAATCCTCGCTAACCATTTTATTTAACCCCTTAATGACCGTCTATACATGTTTTCACGGCGGCCATTAAGGGTACTTATGCCAGAGCGCCGCCTTTTCATGGCGGCGCTTTGGCATACGATAGCGCCCCCGGGAGGCGCTTAAACTCTGTGTACTCAGCTGCAGAGGTAGCTGAGGCCTCGGAGCACAGACAGAGCACTGTTTTGTCCAGTCCCCGGTCACTGAATAACAGCGATTACTGTAAAAACAGCGGCGGTTAGTTCTCTCTTCTCTCACAGAATATATTCTGTGAAAGAAGAGAGAAATGGTCAAAATAAGGGCCAGCACCCCCTATTAGTCCCTGATCACCCCCCGTCCGCCCCCGCGTTCCTGATGATCAAGATGTGACTGTCACGTCACAATGGCAGAACACATTACACTACGTAGGTAGTTTAATGTGTTCTAGCAGCGATCAGTGCTGCAAGTCTAAATGTCCCCTAGTGGGACAAGTAAAAAAAGGGAAAAAAAAAGATTATAAAAATGTTTTAAAAAAGTGTAAAAATAAAAGTTATAAGTTACATTAAAAAAAATGCTTTTTATTATAGGAAAAAAATTAACACGTTAAAAAAAGTACACATATTTGTCACACATATCACCGCATTCATAACGACCCCAACTATAAAATCTATAAGATTATGCAATTTTTAGGCAATTTTTTAAACCAAACACAGGAGTGCATGCAAAAAAAAATAAAAGAATAAGTATATATACACATACATATATATATATATATATATATATATATATATATATATGTATATGTAATGAACCCAAGACACTACTTGTTAAAAATATATGTTTTGAAATGTTTTATGATATTTTTTTACTTTTATGTACTGTCACTTTAAAATAACATATGTAAAGTCACAATGCACTATGTTACAGCCTATGCAGGAGTTTCTTAGATTATGAAGTTTCGAGAAGGTAGCAGAAGCTGAGGACATAGAGGGGTCTGGGTTCAGTCAGAGTCAGTTGGAGTTGGAGTTGGAGAGGCGTTAGCAGAAAACTTGATTGTTAGGGCCAGTTCACATCAGCGTTCCGTTCAGGGGTTCCGTAGGAGGCTTCCGTCGGGTGAACCCCTCAACGGAAAGTCAAACGGAAACCTTAGCTTCCGTTTGCATCACCATTGCTATCAATGTTGATGGAAACATTGCTAATGGTTTCCGTTTGTCACCATTCTGGCAGGTTTCCGTTATTTGGACGGAATCAATAAAGTAGTCGACTGCGCTATTGATTCCGTCACAAAATCGGAAACCTGCCAAAATGATGACAAATGGAAACCATTAGCAATGTTTCCGTCAACATTGATAACAATGGTGATGCAAACGGAAGCTAAGGTTTCCTTTTTTTTTCTGTTGAGGGGTTCACCCGACGGAAGCCTCCTACGGAACCCCTGAACGGAACGCTGATGTGAACTGGCCCTAACAATCAAGTTTTCTGCTAACTCCTCTCCAACTCTAACTGACTCTGACTGAACCCAGACCCTTCTATGTCCTAAGCTTCTGCTACCTTCTCGAAACTTCATAATCTAAGCAACTCCTGCATAGGCTGTAACATAGTGCATTGTGACTTTACCTTTGTTATTTTAAAGTGACAGTACATAAAAGTGAAAAAATATCATAAAACATTTCAAAACATATATTTTTAACAAGTAGTGTCTTGGGTTCATTATATATGTATGTGTATATATATATATATATATATATATATATATATATATATATGTGTGTATATACATACATATATATATATATATATATATATATATAAAAATATATATGTGTATGTGTATATATATATATATATATATATATATATATATATACTTATTCTTTGGGTTTTTTGCATGCACTCCTGTGTTTGGTTTAAAAAATTGCGTATAAATTGCATCAAAAACTGCCATATAAAATCTGCATGTGTTATTATGGCATTAAATGACTAATTATGCTCATTCTTAAAATTTCACCTGAGATTTACTTTAACCCCTTCCCGGCATTTGTCGTATGTATAAGTCATGGAAAGCTAGTCCTTCCCGCATTTTTCTGTATCCATACGACAAATGCATGGCACCGGGTCAAAAGCGCTCGCTGCATTTAAGTTGTTTTCAGCTCATCGGCACCCCAGCAATGAAATTGCCGCGGTTCTGGTGGCTGCAATGGCAACCGGAGGCCTAATACTGGCCTCCTGGTCTGCCTAGCACGGAAGCCTTCTAGGCCCCGCTCGGAGACGGAGCCTGACAAGCTTCCATAGCCGACGGCAAGATATCGCTGGCTCAGGAGGTGAGCCGGCGTCATCAGCGGTGGATGTCAGCTATATATTACAGCTGACATCCACCTGTAATGGCAGGAACTGGAGCTAGCTCTGATTCCTGCCATTAACCCCTTAGATACAGCGATTGCTGCATCTTAGAGGTTGCTAGCAGATCGGCAGCCCTGCCATGCGACTGCTGTTATGGCACTGCTCTGCCATTACGGAAGCCGATTAGGCCCCGCCGGGAGGCGTAGCCTAATCGGCTTGCTGTAAGTGAATGACTCACAGATCTAATACATTGCACTACATAGGCCCTTCTTGAACTTATTTACAGAATCAACCAACACAACATTCTGTGGCAGAACGTTCCATAGTCTCAATGCTCTTACACTATCATCATAGATTGCACTTATAACAAAAGTCTGTTTTCCAACAGATTTAAACTAACACTGGTGGACCCCATCGACCATAATAGAGTTGTACATCATGTATTTTTGGAGGCAGGCATGGTGCTGCTGACTGTTCTAATGAAAATCAGAAAGCTTTACGGAAAAACCTGAACGCAGAAATTTTTAAAGCCTTGGGTATACCAAAATCTTTATTAACTTTCCTCAGAGCCTCAAGTTGCTCCTGAGTCCCTTCCCTCCCATATTTTACTAGTACTAGAATTCTTATTAGTAATAATATCTCCTTAAGAAATTTTTGTTTTTTAAATGGAAACTTGTATTAGTTGTTTTAGGGGTCGTTAAAGAAAACATACTTTTAATATATTCAGAATTTTTACTTTGTGGAAATTATTTTATTTCAAAATAAATGGCATACAAAAATGGAAAGTTCATATTTCTAAAGAACACCATTTAGCAGAAAAATACCCTGCCAATATCTATAATATAAAACACCATAATTGCAGTAATTCTAATTCATGAAACACAGTATGCAAAATTTGTCTGAACTGCTCATAATTATTTGACCCTTCCATTAATTAGTTGTTCTCTGCTTATAATTATGCACTTGACCATTCTCCAGGGGGTACAATTTTATTATTTGTAGCTCCAAGCAAATCAGTCATTTATTTAAATTGTTATGATTGTTAATGTTTGAATTTCTGTTTAATTATCCTGTATATCTCTATAGGTTAACCATGAACCAACAGGGATTAATTTGAAGAGGAATTTAGAGGTTTAGCTCCTTTTCCATAGAGGCTGAGTGTCTTTAATTTATATTCCATAGAAAATACGTACAACCTGTCACAGTACTGTGGCGTCAGAAGCGTAAGAGATTTAAAGCTGTCCAAGTGTATACTATGACTTTTATTAAATGGAAAGCAAATGTATGCAGTTAAATACAAAAGTGCATCTTGCTAAAATCTTGCAAGTTTTAAATATTTTTTAATGTAAGATCATGTTAGGATCATGACCAAACCCATATGTTTAGGCCCTTTGTTAAAATTAAACATGCAACCTTATTGACTTCTATGGGTAACTGCTCTATCTTTCCTTTGCACCAGAAGAATCCCCCTCAGTATGCTGATTCACAGTGTACTACATAATTCAATAATAACATGCAAGCAGGCATGGATGTAACTATAGGCACAGTAGGCATATATCTATAGGTGGGTGCCTGCTGTATGGAAAGATTACATATGAATACACTGAATAGTGTGTATTCATGTGTCAATTATGGGTACTTACATGTTAATTAAACACTTACAGTGCTGTAGGACTGAGAGGAAGACACCCGTAAGAGACATGAGGTAGGCTGCACAGGGTGCTAGAGCAAATTCAGGATTTTTAAAGGGTAATTTCCGTGTTCGTCTTGGTGCTCATGACATAGATAGCAAAGATGATCTCTTTCCCCTTCCATCCCCGGTTATACTTACTTTTTCAACTTTTACTACATTGCACATTTTTGCATACTGTAGGGGTGGTTAAGTACATAGTAATAGTATTCTTGTAATATCACTGGGAGTTTAATGGTTTACGTGGACCTGTCATCAGAATATGTTGCCTGTATGTGTCTGGTGTATTATTTTATCGTTCATATTAGTTAAACGGCATAATATTTGTATGTATTGTTTAGGCTAATAGAAGAGGGACCTGTACCCATACTATGCTGCCCCTACATAGTAGCATAGTCTGGGGACAACTTTACTTTGAAGCCTAGTATCTCTGGTGGTCTAGGGGGAATAGAGATTAATATTGATATCCTTTATCTATGTAGTTTACGGTGGTTATTGGTTAATATCTAATATCCTTAGTGGTCTTGGATTGTTTAGTGGTTAACACTTATTGATATATGTTTACCCCCAACCGGAGGATTTCAGGACTCATATTTTTCTTGAAAATGTTTTAGGCCCCACTGTACATTTGGAGAGGCAGTTGGTTTCCCAAAATGTACCAATTGCTTTGGGCAGTTGCGACCGTTACAAGCCCTATAGCTACGCCACTGATTATACTTATGTCTCCTATGAAACTATAAAAACATATGCTTTATGATGAGATCTAAAATAAACTCAGAAAGCTAGACATATCATAGGCCAGTCCACAATGTTCACCAAAAAGTAGATATACTTTTGCGAGATTATAAGGGAGGGTACGGCATGCTTGTTTGAAGAGCCGTGGACCTGAATACAAACTTAACAATCCGGACACGGTTTGTAAATTTACCAAACAATGCACTTATTACTTCATTACTGCAGTCCAGCCCTACTTTCCTGCTCCCAGTCTATGCACTTATTACTTCATTACTGCAGTACAGCCCTACTTTCCTGCTCCCAGTCTATGCACTTATTAATTCATTACTACAGTACAGCCCTACTTTCCTGCTCCCAGTCTATGCACGTATTACTTCATTACTGCAGTCCAGCCCTACTTTCCTGCTCCCAGTCTATGCACTTATTACTTCATTACTGCAGTCCAGCCCTACTTTCCTGCTCCCAGTCTATGCACTTATTACTTCACTACTGCAGTCCAGCCCTACTTTCCTGCTCCCAGTCTATGCACTTATTACTTCATTACTGCAGTACAGCCCTACTTTCCTGCTCCCAGTCTATGCACTTATTACTTCATTACTGCAGTACAGCCCTACTTTCCTGCTCCCAGTCTATGCACTTATTACTTCACTACTGCAGTCCAGCCCTACTTTCCTGCTCCCAGTCTATGCACTTATTGCTTCATTACTGCAGTCTAGCCCTACTTTCCTGCTCCCAGTCTATTCACGTATTACTTCATTACTGCAGTCCAGCCTTACTTTCCTGCTCCCAGTCTATGCGAGTATTACTTCATTACTGCAGTCCAGCCTTACTTTCCTGCTCCCAGTCTATGCACTCATTACTTCATTACTGCAGTCCAGCCCTACTTTCCTGCTCCCACTCTATTCACGTATTACTTCATTACTGCAGTCCAGCCCTACTTTCCTGCTCCCAGTCTGTGTGTCTCTACTTTTCACTTCTAGCCTCTTCCATTTGTCATTGCAACAGGTGTAGCCCTATGATGTTTCCACAGGCAACTTTTTTTTAGCCTCCCCTGGCCCTCCAGATCTTGCCAGAACCCCAGTTTAGTTTTCCATATAGCTGGCAGCTTTTCTATTGAATTTTGTATTACCTGATTTCTGGTTAAAACTTTTCACTATACCTACATTCAGATTTACACCCAGTACCTTCCTTGCGGGACCTCCTAATATTGATCTTGGCTCAGTCTTCTTGTTATGCCCTGGCATTCTGCTCTACTATCACTGCCTCACCTGTATTGATCCTTGGCTACTCTGTAACCTACACACCTACTAGATTAATCCGGGGACCATGTTGTGGGGATCTAAAAGGGAAAGTAAGGGGGTTCAGCGTGTTGAATGGGAGGATAGATTAGACTCCACACCCTAGTTAACCAATGCCAAACAGTTGCTGCAGTAGAGATTCTACTTTCACTCAGCACCATAGAACTATTCAGAATTACTTTCTGATTGTTGCTTTCAGGGGCAGACAGAGACAGCATAGGACCCTTATGCAAAACAAGCAATTGGACCCTTTTTGTAGGAAATAGTTTGTTGACAGTGAGGCATACATAAAAAACCCTTTTGTAGCAAGTCCTTCAATAATGTGCAAATTTCTCTTGTAGATTGTAATCCGCCAGTAGTTATGAACCATGGCAATAACTTACACCTCTTTACATGCCATCAAATGGACAGTAGGTCACGTACACAGCACTTATTTTAATTTAGAGAAGGTAGTGGGCCTTTATTGCCTTTGGGCTCTTGTGCAGCTGCACATTTGGTATATCACCCCTGATCTCTCTGATGACAGTTGAGTAGATACATTTGTCTTTTAATAGCATGTCAATGCAAAAGTTTCCTTTGTACACAATTTATTTTCCCATTGTGTACTTTTAAACTTTGTCTTATTTTTCTGAGGATAAAAAAACTGGAAATTAAAAAGGTAAATATGTTACCTGGCTAAATGTCTTAAAATCTATAAATGTATTTCTTTTTTGTGTTTGAGTGGTTGTGCACTGAAAATATGTTTAGGAACAAAAACTTTAGCTCCCACAAGAACATGTATAACTAATGCAAATAGGTCACATTTGCATTAAAAGATGCTTATTACCACCATTACTGTGGCCAAACCTCGCTTCCAACATAAAACCCACATGGAAATACACTTAAAACAATTTGAATACATCATGTCATGACAGGTTTTTTTTTTTATATCGAGTCAAAGTATATCAGTTTTTATGATTGTCATCTGTTTTCTTTTAAACACTGTTCTAGCTATTCTATGAACATGTCTAAGGTTCTGTTCACATCAGCGATTTTTTTTCTGTTCTCTTTGGGTTCTGCTGTTTTTAGCATCAATAATAGAGTAGTATACAGCACCATTCCTCCAAAAATACCTTAACGTCGACAGAAACCTGTCAACCCCTATTATAAGTCAATGGGATCTGTCAGGATTTGTTTGGATCTGCTTGAAAAGGGATTCATCATACCATCACGGCTCTATTAAAAACAGAACCCATGACAGTAGTGTGAACCAAGCCTTCAAGTACAGCATACCATTCTAAATTCTAAAGCAGAAGAGCATGCATGTTTGATGTTTTATTTTGCTTTGTTTCCTGGCCCTTTTTGCAAAATCATGGTCACATATATTGTTTTTTTTCTTATCTTCAATAGGTGTTTTTGAGAGATGCTGGCAAAATAAAATTGTATAATGTTGTTTGTTAACATAACGTATAATCCAAATGCATTACTTTTGTTGTATGATTATGAAATATATTCTTTGTTGTCTGGATTACTGATATTACTGCTCTGTATAAAGAAGAAAAGCCAACTAGAAACACAGGAACATCCTATGATCTGCATAAATACAATAAGGGCTCATGCACATGGCCGTATTATGACTTAGTTTTGCACAAAGTAAAAAAAGGGCTACCAGAGAGGTACATGGGGCCTCTCCTGTAACTTTGTATGAAATTTATATGGAGGCATACAGGGATTTTTTTCAGTCGGATACGTAAAAATCATGGCATTCTCCATTTTTTTATTTTCTTCTAGGGAAAAATATTTCTGTACATACCGCACATGACGGAACCTGTATGGCAGCACACAAAGGTTGTGAGACTCAATATTAGGGCGACATATGGCCTCTGTGTACTGCCGCACAGGCTCCACGCAAAAGCCCTCATTTTAATACTTTTTATATAATATGATGCAAGTGCATGTCTTACACAGAGAACATTGCATGCTTATGTAGAGAGAGAGAGAGAGAGAGAAATATTATTTATGTTCATATAGCAGACTATGCGGTTGCAGTGCCTGTATAAAATGTCTCACCAACTAAGGCTCTGTTCGCAATGGCGAAATGGATTCCATCTTTACTGGATCCCAGACTAATATTATGTATTCATTATGATCTTTTTATGATCCGTTTACCAATATTGACATAATGAGTCCATCAGGTTTCTACTGGGTATCTGTTTTTTTTTTTAATGAATAGAATACAGCAACATACTATGCTTATAAAAGCAACGTGAACCCAACAGTGTGAACGGAGTCTAAGCAGCTTTATAAGGTCCAAAACACCAAAACAGATCTAGACACAGATGCAATCTCTGACTTAGAAAATACACAAATTGTGTTCTAATACTCCTTAGTATGTGCGATATTGACTTACATTGACAAGACATGTATAGGCCCGTTCTATAGAAAATGTCCTTTTTTGAAAAGAACATATATAAATAAAGCAGTTTAATAAAGCTGAGATAAAGGTTTGCCAATCCCCCATACTTAACATTCCTCTATATCATGTTGCTGAATCATTAGCTTCTCATCTTAGGGATCACAGACATCGGGACCATATGTACCAAGTGTCTGCTCCGTTATTAATCCCAAACTTTTGATTGATGTCCTCCAACTTTTGACTGTGTTACTTTGGATTCAAATGACAAAAACCAAAAGCAGAACACAATATAATGCCCAGGAACACTTTTTGTGTCACACACACCTAGAGATATTTCAATGATTGGAGGTTAATGGCGTAATAGTAATTACAAATCTCACCAGCACATACACAATCTCTCCAGGCGTAGATAGCTGGTACTCTCAAATGACTCATGGACTGCAGAAGCATTTTATCTAGAATGTAGAGACAGTTGCAACAGAACACAATGCAGGGGCATGGACAAGGTCGAGAAGAGTAAGTAATAGGATATCTGTCCATGAACTGGAATAACTCCATAAATGCAATACCATGGAGCTAGTAGAACGAAGAATTCAGCTAAGGAAAGATCTGAGATTAAAATTGTTATGTCTTTCTAATCCTCTATGACTTTAAACAAGACGTTGCCTAAATCTGAGCTGCGGCTTAGATGGCTCTGCATCAAGTACAGATGAGTACCTTGACAGTTTGGTATTATTCTACCCATAGGACTGTGGAAACTTGTACTGGTATATCTTTCATATCATTCTTATCCGTAAGTAGTAACAATGCAAAGTGAAGTATCCCAAATAGAGATGAGCAAATTTCCCGCTGTCCAATTTGATTCAGTCCAAATAAATTTGCTGCAATTCCACTCCTAAAATAAAAAAAAACATAATCACCTCCCTTGGTCTCCCGTAGTGACACGTCCCTGTCGGCCTCCTGAGATGCTGTTGTTTTGTCCCATGTGACCGCTGCTGCACTGCATTCCTGGCATCATCCTGAGATGACGTAGTTTTTACCCATATGACTGCTGCAGACTGTGATTGACTTCAGCATTCCCATCGGAAAAAACAACGTAATTTCAGAAGGCTACCAGGGACTCGTCACAGCAGCAGTCACATGGGACAAAATTACATCATCTCAGCAAGCCAGCAGAGACACGTCGCTAAGGGAGACCTTGTAAGTATTTTGTTTTATCTCCTCTTCTCCTCTCTTTCATGTTCTAATCTGCAAAATGGCGGATGTGGTGCGCCACCAACCCCAAAAGTTTGGTATTTTGGCGAATCTGAAACGTTTAGGAAATTCAGACTGAATTTGATTTGTTTAGAATCGAATCACTCATCTCTAATACCAAGGCAAAAATCTTAATTAAAGATAGTTTAACTTTATTAAAGGGGTGTTCTCCTGAAGTAAACCCCTATCCATAAGCCCTATGGGGGCATATGGATGTAAGGACAGTCCTCTATGAGCCAGAGAGGAGAATGGCCAACAAACAGCGACTCTTGCCCTCACAGACTTCAGCTAACTGTATATAAGTACATGTCAAAATCAGCTATGTCGGGACCGCAGATTCCATATGAAAGGGGTTGCCTGGGGAGAGACAATGCCAATAAACATTGTTACTACTACAGATATAATCAGAATTCCTAGGGTCCTATTACACGGCCCGACGAGACAGAGCGAATATCAGTAATGTATGGGGATGAGCACTCGTTACCCCGATCACTCATCCCCATATATTTCTATCATGTCGGCAACGCATATCCCTGTTTACACAGGGAGATGTGCTGCCGACAACGATAATAGCTTAGGCTGCGTAAATGATACAATCTGCCAAAGAACGAGCGTTTACTCGTTCATCGTCTGATTGTTCCCCTATTTACACAGGGCAATTATCGGCAATGTTTTGTGAACGCTTGTTTTGCCCAATAATTAGCCAGTGTAAAAAGGCCCTAAACTGCTGCCTAGTTATTCAGTGACCATATTGTTGCATAACTAAAAAGATTTGTCTCCAACTGATAAAACTTAGTGGCAAAAAGCTATTGTGAAGCTTTGATAGTGGTGTTATTGGTGGTCACCCATCTCTGCCTGAAACAAGTACTGTATAACTCAAAACGGAGGCATTTATTTTACAGTTAATTAATTTAGGCTAGGTTTTATATCACCATACAAACAGGGATACAATGGGACACTTACAATATAAGTTAAGTTACATTTTTGGCTGATATTGAATATTCTTCTTCCTCAGGAAATGTAAGTACCAATGGAAAATAATTGCTAATAGAATTGATACCATAACCTTGTCACTACGTAGCATCTGCCTTTGTACAGTTTGGCAACTCTACCTTGCTACTGTTCCCTATGGGTACCCTCCGTGTCTTGTTGTACAATAGAAGTTCATAGTACAATCTGCTTCGGCATTTGTTTAACATAATCAGTATAAATTTTACTTAGAACAAATTATTAAATACACTATCAGAAAGGGAAAATAATGATATGGTCTAGCTACAATCATAGTGAAATCCTGAAAGCAGATAAAAATACATATAAAATCCGTAAATTAAATGGAGAATAACCCAAATTTTTTCAGCAAATTAAATGAAATAATTTATCTAAGCATTGTTGTGATACAACTTTACAGGGGTTGTTTATTAGGACATTTTATGTAAACCTTCAGGACGCAGCTATTTTGGGCCTTGGGATGTATTTTTTAATGGTAACATAATGGGGTACATAAAATGTATTAACAAACTTTTATCAGCTCTGTTAACTTTATTCCGTGGGTTGTTACGATTACAGCGATACCAAATTTATATAGTTTTGTTATGTTTTACTACTTTTTATTTTGCCTTATTCTGAGAGCCATAACTTATTCTCCATGCTGTCAACAGAGCTGTATGAGGGTTTGTTTTTTGCATGACGAACAGTATTTTTTAAATGTCACAATATTGGGGTTTCATATAACTTATTGATTATTTATTGTTCATTAACTTTTTTTGAAGGGTGGATTTAAAAAAAAAAAAAAAAAAAAAAAAAAGCATTTCCACCATAGTTGTTTTCGGTTAAAATTTATGTCGTTCAATGTGTGGTATAAATAACATTTTACATTTATTCTATGGGTCGGTACGATTACGATGATATCAAATATGTATAGGTTTTTAATGTTTTACTACTTTTGCACAATAGAAGCATATAACATGGAGAAAAAAATATGTCCATGTCGCCGCATTTCAAGAACCATAACTTTTTCTGTTAATGTAGCTGTAAGGAGCAAAGAGTCATAATTCTTTTATTAGAACCATGTTTTGATTAACTTTTATAAATTTTTTGGGAGGGGAATGGAAAAAAAGCAATTATGTCGTTGTTTTTCGTATTTTTTTTACATCGTTCATCGTGTGGTTCACCAAGGGGTTTTAACAATGTGCTGACTATATTATATGAGTGCTACGATAGCGGCAATACCTTATAAGTGTAATATTTTATTTTATGTTTTAGCCCTTTTGATAAATAAAACTACTGTACTTTGTATTGAAAAAAAAATTGCTTTAAATTGAAATTTTTTTTTTTTCAGAATAATCTTTTTTAAACTTTAATGAACAATTCTTTAGTACCACTAGGGAAATTCAAAATGCAATATTCTAATTGCTTATATAATGCATTGGTATACTCAAAAAGAGTCCAAAAATTTCAAATATTAGGAAAATAGAAAATCTTTATTGATCAAGACATAAGAATCTAAAACAAGTAAATAACTGGATCAAACAATGAATAAACATTAATTCAAAGTTATATACAAACAATATATGGCATAAGTAAACACTTATTAATTTGTATCCCTATAAGGAAATTATCCATATAGGTAGGTGTATGTCAGGACAGAACAGAAGAAAGAAAGGTGCAGAGTTTATTTTAAATAAGGGCATACGCCTGCTAAGGGTGAACAGTACAGTGACTGTATATAAAGCCTGACAAGACCGCAACTATGTGCTTACCCATATTCAATAGCGTAGTAGTTTGACCCCTTGAGGAAGCAACACGCGAAACGCGCATCGGGGCGCCACTTTATCCATTGGGTCAAACTACTATGTGTGTATATATATATATATATATATATATATATATATATATATATATATATATATATATATTGTGTATATATATATACAGGAGAAATAAATCTTGCAGCACTCCAACAGGATGAATGAAAAAAACTGTGATTTATTCAAGCCAACATACAGCGGTGCAACGTTTCAGTCCAACATTAGGACTTTTTTCAAGCATCAAAGCTGTATGTTGGCTTGAATAAATCACAGTTTTTTCATTCATCCTGTTGGAGTGCCGCAAGATTTATTTCTCCTGAATATTGATACAGTCCTAGGATCTGGACTGTTTGCTGGCACCCGTTCACATATGTAAGCTTTCTCTTACTGAGATTGAGTGCTGCTGCTTTCTCTGTTTGAATATATATAATATATATATATATATATATATATATATATATATAGTATAATTATCCTGGCTTTGCATGGGTCTATTTGTTTGTTTGTTTGTTTGTCTATTTGTTTGTTACTTGTGTGTGGTTAGAAATTTAGCTTCCTGCTGATATGAAGCCAAAAATACATCCAATAAAGCCTAAGTACAGGGTTCCTTTTTGGAGGCATGAGTGGTCTGAAAGGAGTTCAATTTGTGAGAATCCTGAAATCCAGTATAGGTACAGTGTAGTATAGGTACAATCTGTTCACGGCGATTAAAGAAAAATGGCTGGATTGTTATGGAAACCCAGTGTAAAACAAAAATGACTGGGTTGTAATAGGAACCAGGTGTAAAACTGTGTGTATGTCAGTGAGGCTAAGAATGCAGAACCTGCTTTTATATATAATATTTAACTGCGGTGGCATGATATAATCACATGACCTCATCATATATGTCTTTGCGGCGGACATGCACATCAGCACACATCAAATGGAGGCACATAAGAATTATAGATCAGTGAACAGCAGCTTGTTGATGTTTCTTAGATTGCAGTTCGATTTGTTTCTACAATGCACAGAGTACAAACACTAAAAAAATAAAAAACACAAAAAATTTTACAAATTGCTGACAGGTATTGTAACATATTTTTTTATTATTACAAATGGTCTCCGTAAAGAGCAGAAAAAACTTTCTATAAATCAAAATGTGGCCTTATTAGACTCAATTCCACAATTACATACTAGCATATATCCTGGTTTTGTATCTGAAATGATTCTGCTAGTGGGCATTTTGCCCTGCAAAAGTTTTCTTGGGTCCCTAATGAAGAGTTGGTTGCATAGCATGGAGTGTCTAATAAAATGATTTGCTTGAGCAATTCACCATTTTTTTTTTTTATTTAAAACTGTATCACTGAAATACTAAACCTTAAAATGAATGCTGTAAACTGCAGCCAGTGTTCTCGCAGCGATACACAGACTTGTGAGTAAGATGAGAAATGGCTGATCCTCTGGGAAACATATAGAGCAGTTAAATGTGTTCATATCAAAGTTGTAATTAATATATAGAGACATACTAAGATAAAAGGAAAATATATTAAAGGGTTATTCTAGCCTAAAACTTTTATTCTCTATCCACTGGTTTATGGAATGAATATTAGATTGGTCCCCCCAGTGCTGTGCTTGGCTATTTCTGTCAGCAGAGTGCATGCCTAACACGGTCTTGCAACTGAGGGGAAGGGGGATAGGGTGTCCCCACTGTAGCAATCAATTGGGGTACCAATAATCGTTCCTCCACTGATCTGACATTTGTCACCCGTCAAGTGGCTAAGCGATACATATGTTTTGCTGGAATGCCCCTTTAAGAGAGGATTTTTTTAGATTGTTTTGTGTATTTCTATGCTTCTATGTTTAGTTTACCATTGAGACAGGACTTCATCTTTATTTTGATAGTGGCACCATATTTAGATGGATAAGCAGTCTATTATTTATTTTAGGGATACACAGCGTGTTCAAGGCGGATACTCTGTGTCAAGCTGCGCAGCGTATCTGCCCTGAACACCGCAGGGAATGCCGTCTGAAAAATCACGCCACATTGGTGCGTTTTTCCGACTGAATTTCCACTGCATAAAGCAGCGCCTGAAAAAACCCAAAAACGTTCATACTTACCCCCTTCCTCTTCTCTGCGTGCAGTCCATCCTCCTGGGATGACGTTGCAGGTCATGTCACCTCTGCAGCCTGTGATTGGCTGCAGTGGTCACATGGGATGAAACATCATCCCAGGGGGACGGACTGGAGAAGATGCTGGGAGCTCTGTGTAAGTATAACTTTATTTAATTCTTATTTGCGAAAAAAAGTTTACAACACGCACCACTTTGTTGCTGGGTTTAAGCACCCCATTGAATTCAATTTCGAAAACCCTCAACAGAAGAGCTGCGATTCTGCAGCATTAATTGACATGCTGCGGTTGAAGAAACCGCACCGCAGGTCAATTTATGTGCCTTTTTTTTGGCTGCACTTTTCCGCAGTGTGTGGACGATATTTGTTGACATCTCACCCACACTGCTGCTACTGTAATACGCTGCAGATTTTCCGCAATTAATTCGTTGTGGAAAATCGGCAGTGTTTACGCTGTGTGTGTTTGTACCCCAAAAGTTAAGTGCTAACAACTTGGCACAGGATAAATTATATTATGTTGGGTAGTATGCTTCCTAAACTATAAAGATTACTAATTGGTGTAGCTGCATTAGCCGAAACCCATATTTAGGGGGGGTGTATGCATACTTATGGTCATGTAGTGAAATAGAAGTGGGGACATTGAGATATGTAGCATGACCCATGTTGAGAACGGAAAGTTTCTTCTACAGTTTAGCCACTCTATTTAGTCCCTTACAAAAAATTATATAAATGGAAAAAGAATTGTAAATAAATTACATTCAATGCATATCCTACTACTTTTCATTGGATAAGCACGTCTTGTTTGCTGTATATGCAATCATCTAAAAATAAAGACACAATTCAAGTCGAATACTATAAAAGTAACTGAGGTATATTGTTCAGGTGCTTCAATTTATGACCAATCCACCGTTCATCAGTTCCAGTCCATATATCATTCCCATTTGTTTTAGATAAATCATCTGTGAATCTCTCTATTGACCAACACTTTGATAGTCACTGTTTACAAATGCTGACACTTCTTGTTGCTCGTGTTAAACTTGTATCTTATTAGAAATCTAGAATCAATTAATTAAGATCAATTAATTTCATCAATATGTTTGTGTTAACTTAAGATCCTTCAATAGTCTAATGATTACATTTCCATCACTGAAGTGACTGTTTTTGCTACTTCAGCTAGTTTACACTGTACATCTTATTTTAAATCACTCAATAAATTAGTTAAATCACTAGTCCTTGAATTGTGACATTTTAGTTCAGAAAAATATCTTATTTTTCCATTATTCCGCATGCTGCTTCTTTTCATATACAGACACATCTCTATAATTTTGTTCTGTATTATTTTTAAATGTACCATTTGTATTAGTAGTTGTAGCAAGAGTAGTTTGTGTATTCGGTAAATTTTAATTTTTAAGAGGATACAAATATATTTGGTTTTGCCTTCTAAAACTCATGTTTTTTGTATAAATTTAGATTTGTATTTAAGGTACTTTAACATGGCAAAATTTTGGTTCGTTTTTTTTAATTTAGTGTCTGTAAGCCAAAAACTAGGAATGGATTCATTTCACGGAAAAGGTACAAATCTTTAGATTATACTTATTCTCTGTGTAGGTTCCATTCCTCGTTTTAGCTAACAAATACTGATGCAAAATACTGACCTTAAAAGTGGACAACCCCTCGCCATATACCCTATTAGTGCATGTGCAGGTCAATGTAATACTAAACCAAAAGAAGGTATTGAAACTCATGTTGCTAATAGAAACCACTAGCACAATAATAGGAAAGAAGGGGGAAAGGGGATGAGCACACTACCTTCACACTAGAATTCACCTAACTTCTGTATTCTCAAGAACAAGTGGAGTATTTGACCCAAATGGGGCGGCCCACATAGCAACCTATCAGATCAACACCCTAGAACACCCTACAATCGGGATATTTTGTAACATGTATGTCCCACATAGCAGGTTCCCCGAACTTCAGCTCTTCAGGGTACAAAATCATGACAACAAATGCAAGACATATGCATTCTCAATATCACCTAAGTGCTCGCATATACGCCTTCAAACTTCTTTATAGGTTTTACCTATGGTTTACCTATGTAATAGCTTGGTCTGTTGCACTGACACAAGTACGAAAACCCTTCTACTTTTACAATACTTTTGCAGTATCTTAATGGGTACAGAACTTGGCAGTTTCAGTCTATTAATAAACACAATTCAATAATTCATGGCATTTGCGGTATACAGGGTCTACGTGGCATTTCTCTGGCTGAGTCTCAGGTTACTGTCTTTCTAACAAGGATCCAGAGCCTCCACCTGTCTTGGTATGGGAGCTTTCTCCCTCTGGATGTTGTCCATGCTCACTTGCAGCAGACACAAGGCCCTTTAACACTGGCCAATTATTGGTCAAACAAGTGTTCATAGAACGCTCATTGCCTATAATTGCTCTGTGTAAACAGGACAGTGATCAGCAGATAAACGAGCAAACACTCGTTCATCTGCTGATCCTATCGTTTTAAAAAAGTAAAATATTATCGTTGTCGGCTGCACATCTCCCTGTGTAAACAGGAGGACACACTGCCAACATGATGATAATGTATGGGGACGAGCGATCAGAGTAACGAGCACTTGTCCCCATACATAGATTCTTGTGACAGAAGCAAATGAGCACCGATCAACGTGTCGTCATGTCTATCGGCGCTCGTTGCAACCAGCCAAAACAGTGTATTAAAAGCATTCAATAAAAATTGAAAAAGACATGAGATAGTAATTAGTCTTAATGCCAATGATGACGTGGACTAAATACCTAATATACGAGGTGTAACTGTAGGAAAATTAAAGATTTATTTGATAACGGTACCCAGAGGAAACTCAACGTTTAAACCACCTGGCTTAAGTGTACCCAATCTATAAATCCACTGTAGCTCTCGACGTTTCAACAGTCTAACTCTATCACCACCCCTACGTAGGCATTAAGACTGGCATTAAAGAGGCTCTGTGACCAGATTCTGAAATTCCTATCTCCTATTGCATGTGATCGGCGCTGCAATGTAGATAACAGTAACTTTTTTTTAAAAAAACGTTCATTTTTGGCCAAGTTATGAGCTATTTTATATATATGCAAATGAGGTTTGAAATGGACAACTGGGCGTTTTTTTTTCTCGTTATGTCCAACTGGGCGTGTATTGTGTTTTTTACTGGGCGTGTTTACGTGTATGATGCTGACCAATCAGTGACCAGTCAGCATCATACACTCATCTCCATTGATTTACACAGCAGCGATGTGCAGCCACATAAACAGAGATTAACGTTAATCAAGTGTCCTGATAATGAATACCCATGATCATCCAGCCTGGACGTCATGTGTATTCAGAATCCTGATACTTCTGAATCTTTTCTTTGAGATTTCTAGCACGGGAAACGAAATCTCGCGAGATTTCGGAGATAAACGAGATTTTGTTTCCCTTGCTGCAAATCTCACAGAAAAGATTCAGAAGTGTCCTGATAATGAATACACATGACGTCCAGGCTGGATGATCATGGGTATTCATTATCAGGACACTGCAGTAACGTTAATCTCTGTTTATGTGGCTGCACATCGCTGCTGTGTAAATCAATGGAGATGAGTGTATGATGCTGACTGGTCACTGATTGGTCAGCGTCACACACGTAAACACGCCCAGTTAAAAACACAATACACGCCCAGTTGGACATAACGAAAAAAACACGCCCAGTTGTCCATTTCAAACCTCATTTGCATATATATAAAATAGCTCATAACTTGGCCAAAAATGAAAGTTTTAAAAAAAATAAATAAATGCTACTGTTATCTACATTGCAGCGCCGATCACATGCAATAGGAGATAGGGATTTCAGAATCTGGTGACAGAGCCTCTTTAAGACTGATTACTATCTCATGTCTTTTTCAATTTTTATTGAATGATTTTAATACACTGTTTTTTATTCACAGATCACGTTTCTCATATTACATCGCGACATTGATCGACTCACCGACATTGGGACTGGCTCATTTATATTAATTAAATATGCTTAATAAAACCTCTGTTGAATATCATGACAACTACTGTTTGTATTTCTGAATATATTGAGACGTGCCAATATTTGATGTGTGATATTAATATGGGTTAGGCCTCATGCACACGACCGTAAAAACTCCCGTTATTACGGGTCGTAATTACGACCCCTAATAACGGGCTCATAGACTTCTATTGGCGACGGGTGCCTTCCCGTTTTCTCACGGGAAGGTGCCCGTGCCGTTGAAAAAGATAGAACATGTCCTATTTCAGGCCGTAATAACGGCACGGACAGTCCATAGAAGTCTATGGAGCTCTCGTAATGACGGGTGGCTACATGTGTGCACCCGTCATTACGGCAGCGTTGCTAAGCGACGTCAGTAAATAGTCACTGTCCAGGGAGCTGAAAGAGTTAACTGATCGGCAGTAACTCTTTCAGCACCCTGGACAGTGACTACCGATCAGTATAAACCTGTAAAAAATAAAAATAAAAGACTTTCATACTTACCGACAACTTCCTGCTTCCTCCAGTCCGGTCTCCCGCCCGTTGCCTTGGTGACGCGTCTCTCTCGACATCCGGCCCGACGTCCTGGATGACGTTTCAGGCCATGTGACCGCTGCAGCCAATCACAGGTCAATCACAGGCTGCAGCGGTCACATGGACTGCCGCGTCATGCAGGGATGTCGGGCTGGATGTGAAGAGAGGGACGCGTCACCAAGACAACGGCCGGGTAAGTATGAATTTCTTTAACTTTTATTACAGAAAAGGCTGTCCCTTCTCTCTATCCTGCACTGATAGAGAGAAGGGGCTGCCGATTAGTGCAGTGCTATTTTGCCGCCAAAAACGTGCTCGTAAATACGGGTGAAATACGTGTGACACCGGACCCATATTTACGAGCACGGGTTCGTAAATACTGGTGCAAAACGGGTGGAATACGTGTGACACCGGACCCGTATTTACGCCAGTATTTACGGGTGGGAAAAAATACGGTCGTGTGCATGAGGCCTTAGACAGATATGTATATGTATATTTATATATATATATATATATATATATATATATATATAACTGAAAGGAGTTGATTTATTGTTCAAAATACCCTTGATCAGGGTTTTGAATATAATCCTCAATAAAGTATGCTGTTGACATCCTCTCTGGGATCTCATTAGACTTATATATGCATATACATACTTTGCATTTCAGTATAAACTGTCTTCCCTTATTAAGTATGAGGGACAGGGGATACCCTTTCACTCGCTAATCCATTACTTACCATGGATTTCTTCATATATCAGCGATTGGTTTTTGCCTTCTTCAGATATGGCTGAATGGCGTTTTTTCGGGACAGCGCATGCGTGACATGCGCAGTACGAATACTAAGCCTTTGACAGCCCGATATTCTTGAGTCTGCGTAGTAGCAGCTCGGTAATGGCGATAACAGCACACATGTATTGTGTTTACATTGGAGTCGGACCCTTATTCTCGGTGAGTCCCTCAAATGTAGTGATACCTACACATATGTATGATCTTTACTAATTGTGTGTAATTAAAAGATTTTTAGACTGTATAACTATTTATAATGTACCACGCTATGTATTGAAGTCCTGTTTGGATAACACGTTTGTAATACATCCCTTACTTGTCTAATGTTGCATATATGAATTCACTATATACCTTTTTGGCAACCTTATATATGTGGTTGCACTTTATTGGCACTACTTTTTTTATAATATTGGTTCTCCTATATATGTGTGGTCATGACATGAATCTGTTCACTTGAAAAAGGCTCCTGTGTTGAGCTGAAACGTCGTGTTTTGTATGGACCAATAAAGCACCTTTTTCTACCTTGCTTATACCTTGGAGTGCTGCCTGATTTTTGGACCATAGATAGATAGATAGATAGATAGATAGATAGATAGATAGATAGATAGATAGATAGATAGATAGATAGATAGATAGATAGATAGATAGATAGATAGATAGAGTGCATGTTATCTTGCGCTGATTTTGTACCCTGATGAACCGAAGTTCATGAAAACTCCTGTATTACCAAGCCAGTAAAGCAATTATAGAGTGGAGAGCATACCTGGATCTCATATTCTGAGAAATTCTTATGATGCACACCAGCCCAGATGTTGTGAAATTGTGGTTGTTAAATGCAAGTGTAGTTTCCCTATAAAAAGCCAGAAGAAATTTCCCAAATTTGAAGAATAAAAAAATACTTGGCTATCCTATATTCTTCCCTGTCCTTAGCCCCCAGATCTGCCATCTTTGTGCTCCTATTAAGCCCTGCCTCTGGCAGGGATTAAGAGAAGTTTGTCAGAAGGATGATATACTGCAATACATTAGTATTGCAGTATATAGTGCAAGCGATCCAATGATTGCTGGTTCAAGTCCCCTAGGAGGACTAATAAAAAATTTACAAATCAGTTAAATTAAGCTTTTTTTATTTACAAAACAAATGTAAAAGTTGAAAAAAAAAAGTTTTCCCATTTTGCCCTTAAAGCATTGTAAAACAATATATAAATAAACGTAATTGGTATTGCCACATCCGTAAAAGCCTGAACTATTACAATATATCATTATTTAACCCACATAGTTTACAGCGTAAAAAATAATAAAACTCCGGAATCACAGTTTTTTTGTCACTTTATCTCCCACAAAAATTTTTATAAAAAGTGATCAAAACCTCACATGTACCCCAAAATGGTACCATCAAAAACTATGGCTTATCGCACAAAAAAACAAGCCCTCATGCTGCTCAATCGATGAAAAAATAAAGTTTTGGCGACACAAAATAAATTGTATTTTTCACAGTTAGTTTTATCCTTGTAAAAGTAGTAAAATATTAAAAAAATGATATAAATTTGGTATTGCCGTAATCGTATCGACCTGCAAAATTAATTTAACATGTTTTTTTAATTGTACATTGAATTCTATAAAAACGAAGCACAAAAAACAATGGAGGAATTGCTGTTTTTTTTTTCATTTTCCTAGTACACCACCGCACAATTATTTTTGTTTCACGTTTTCTATTACATTATATGGTACAATAAATGGTACCATGAAAAACTACAACTCGTTCCGCAAAAATCAAGCTCTCATAGGACTATATCGACGGGAAAAAAAAATAAGTTATGGCTTTTGGAAGGTGGGGAGGAAAAAATTTAATTGAAAATCTGAAAAATGGCTGCGAAGGAAAGGGGTTAAAGGCTGATGCGCTTCGCAGTCATTAAGCATGCAACAGAATTCTTGCAATTTTTAGACAATTTTTTCAATATCATGCGCCTTTTAATAAATTTGGCACATATCAATCCAGCTACACTAAACTGATGTAAAAAGAAAATGCCAGTCATAATAAATGTGGGCCCATGTCTTTCTAAAAGACGTTTCTCTAGCTTACAAATAATGTGACTGTATTAGATAATGAGATCTTCACAAAAAAAAAAATTGTGCAGTAGAAGAGCAATTTGTCAGTAGGACTCAATCCAACTATCTCAGCTCTAAAAGGATGGGAGGTTTCATGGATATTTCAAGATCTTAATTTGAAAGTAGTTAAAAACAGACGGTGCTATGAGTGCAAGGGGTTGTTACTTTTATTCTGGCCATGCATAAATTTACAAGTAGAGGGGAAATTTCACAGTATGTCAAGGTGAGCATGAGAAAATATAGATGGAAACAGGTCCGCTCAGAAATTTCTTAGTAGCAAATCTATCTGAGAACTTCCTTTAGCACAGCAGTGAGTTTCTCTTATGGAGCCAAAGGGTTGTAAGATCAATTCCAAAAGTAATTAATTAAAGCACTGGCTTCTTACAAAATAAAGGACGAAGTGATATGAGCTATACCATTAATACTGCATCCCCTTTTTTATAATTTATGAAATCATAGCATTTTCAGGCTTTTTAATGTGCGAGAAATTTTAATTTAATACTGATGTGATTGAGAATTTAAAGCATGCTGCACTGAAACCATGAGAAATCAAAGGTTTCTTAAAAACATGTAATATTTAAGTACTTTAGTGTCTTATCCGTACAGAAAAGCCACTAAAAAAAAGCCTATTAGTGTATAATGCAAGTCTACATATTAATGGAAAATAGAACTTTATCCAGAAAATAATAACACTAAGGGCTTGTCCACACGTAATGGAATTGCTGCATATTTTCCGTTCTGAATTGCGGACGGAAAATATGCAGCAGAATACAGAAACAGCAAAGTGGTTAAGATTTAACAAATCTCACCCACACACTGCGTAAAATTTCCGACCCTTTAATCCACCTGTGGTGCGTATTTTTCGTACTGCAGCACATCAATCCTGCTGCGAAAAGTGGACTGAATTTCTGTGTTTTTCAGAGGAGATATCACCATCTCCCAGCATTGACAAAAAACTCAGCAAAATCCGCATAGTTTACTGCAGTAAAAAACGCAGGAAACAGTGTGGTTTTTCCACAGCGGAATGTCTGCTAGTTTTAACGGAAATGCTGCGGAAATTTTCTGCAGCAATTCCAAGACATGTGAACAAGCCCTAACAGTTCATGTCCAAAAAAAAGCTAACATGTTATTGAGCCAAAAATACTGTAACAATAATAATAATATAATAATCATAATAAAATACTGTAAGATACATAAAACATTCAAAATAATAATATGAATATTTTACGTATTATACACTATATTATTATTATTATATCATTATATGTAATATTTTAAGTTTTTTATGGTAATTTATTATGATGATTATTATTACATAATTATTATTATTTTTGTTATTAATGTAATTA
The DNA here is from genome assembly GCF_050947455.1 of Rhinoderma darwinii. NCBI lineage: Eukaryota > Metazoa > Chordata > Amphibia > Anura > Rhinodermatidae > Rhinoderma > Rhinoderma darwinii. The sequence goes on from NC_134688.1 coordinate 364,179,320, forward strand.
TTATCGAACTGATTTTCCAAATTTTGTGGCGTTTTTCTGCAGCTCACAATGTTTGATGAATCATAAATAATTTTAACTCCTTTTCAAGTATTGTAGTATGGGTATGTTCAAACGGCTTATATTTGGGCTTATTTTGGAGCGTAAAAGGCTCGTTTTACGCTCCAAAATACACTTGAAATAAGCCTGCAAGCAGTTTCCCATTGATTTCAATGGGAAATACACTGTGCTGTTCGCATGAGGCGTATTTTTACGCTGCTGAATTAAAAAAACACCTCATAAAAAAAGCCTCAAAATCGGCTTTAAATTAAAAAGAAACTTAATTTTCAGCTTCAAAAACACATTGAAAACAGCCTCGTAATTTTCAGCCACTTTTTTTTATACTTGTGAACATACCCTGACTCTCCCATCAAACGTAAACCAGGTCCGTAAGGTCTCAGTCTCTCTTCTCTGTAACTTCTTGTACATTACAATATAGAGGAAGGGAGGAAACCTCCAGCTCACCGGTTCTGCGCCTCCAGAAGTATCGCTCGGATCCCCGCGACGGCCCGCGGTATATGTTGCAAGAGAGGGGCTGTGTGTGGCGCTATCTACAGGGGGCTGTGTGTGGCCTCTTTAATTTATTTTCTTTTCATTTATTTTTATGTTAATTACATTATAGAACTATATCGCTTGTAAAATGTAGAAATGCTTTTATGCTCGAGTTACATTTAAAAAATTGTGAAAAAAAAAATGACACCTCATTGATTGGTAGAGAAAACAAACATGTCGAGGGGGAAGGAGATGTCGGGAAATAAGTTGGGGGGGGTGCCAATCTGAATCTTTGCCCCGGGTTCAGGAGAACCTAGCTACGCCTCTGGTTTAAATGGAGAGAAACTTTTTCTAAAGGTTTAGTTAAAAAAAACAAAAACAATTCCCTGCTTTGTTCTGATGGAATCCTTGTTAGGCTGTGTTCACACGAGCACATTAACGTCCGTAATGGACGGACGTATTTCGGCCAGAAGTCCCGGACCGAACTCAGTGCAGGGAGCCGGGCTCCTAGCATCGTAGTTATGTACGACGCTAGGAGTCCCTGCCTCTCCGTGGAACTACTGTCCAGTACTGAAAACATGATTACAGTACGGGACAGTTGTCCTGCAGAGAGGCAGGGACTCCTAGCATCGTACATAACTATGATGCTAGGAGCCCGGCTCCCTGCACTGAGTTCGGTCCGGGACTTCCGGCCGAAATACGTCCGTCCATTACGGACGTTAATGTGCTCGTGTGAACCCAGCCTTACGGCTGTCTGATGCTGCTTTTGATTCCTGGTTATAAACATCCACTTTAATTAAAATCACTATTCATTTTATTGTGTCATTTATTATAGTTTGTAGGTTAAAAATGCATGTTTGATAGACAACTTTATGCCATACGGCCTCCTTTAGAGGCATGTGCAGGAGTGCAGAGGCATGTACAGAGTCCCCTGTGGCTCTGTACTAAGGATGCACAGGGATTGTGTTCAGCTGTATGGTGGTCTGTTGGTGAGGGGAACGTATATAGAAATTAGTCTCCCATAGAAGAAATGCAACATCCGATGAAGCATGCCACTATTTGAATTTATATGTTGGTACATTATAGCCCCATACATATTTATAAGTGCCCTGTATACAGCTTAGTAAAACGTTGATGTTATATTGAGACGTAATACTACCAAGTTTCCAAGGGCATGTTTACACGGTGCTCCAAAAAATATCTACGTGTAAACATGTCAAATATGCTAGCCTTTCTTGTGAAGCGCCTTTAAAATTCAGGCGATTTTGACGCATTTTCCACATGTTTTTTTACACTTTTTTGCGCACAATTAGGACACCCATTAACTCCCAATGGGAACATTTGATGTGTTTTCTACGTGTTTTACGCATCAAAGAATTGAGTTGATGCTTTTTTTTTTTTTACACTACTTTTTTTTAAATATGCATACCTAAAAAAAATGTGTTGTATGTTTTAACTGCATATTTTCACAATGATTTGAATGGGAAGCTTAATCAAGAGTTTTTGGATGCGTATTTCAGCGCGTAAAATGCACCAAAATACACCTCAAATACACGTTGTGTGAACAGCGCCTAACTCACTTGTTATGGTTTTGTTCAGTTTCACAATTGTAATAAAGTCTCAAAAAGGACAGCAAATGAGAAAACCACACTAAATATCAGTAAACCACATATGATAACTAAATATAAATATATATATATATATATATATATATATATATATATATATATATATACACTACCGTTCAAAAGCTTAGGGTGACTTAGAAATTTCCTTATTTTTGAAAGAACAGCACAGTTTTTTTCAATGAAGATAACATTAAATTAATCAGAAATACACTCTATACATTGTTAATGTGGTAAATGACTATTCTAGCTGCAAACGCCTGGTTTTTAATGCAATATCTACATAGGTGTATAGAGGCCCATTTCCAGCAACCATCACTCCAGTGTTCTAATGGTACAATGTGTTTGCTGACTGTGTTAGAAGGCTAATGGATGATTAGAAAACACTAGAAAACCCTTGTGCAATTATGTTAGCACTGCTGTAAACAGTTTTGCTGTTTAGAGGAGCTATAAAACTGACCTTCCTTTGAGCTAGTTGAGAATCTGGAGCATTACATTTGTGGGTTCGATTAAACTCTCAAAATGGCTAGAAAAAGAGAGCTTTCATGTGAAACTCGACAGTCTATTCTTGTTCTTAGAAATGAAGGCTATTCCAATGCGAGGAACAAGACAAGTACATTCGAGTCTATAGTTTGAGAAATAGACGCCTCGCAGGTCCTCAACTGGCAGCTTCATTAAATAGTACCTGCAAAACCCTCTTATATCCACTATACATATATATATATATATATATATATATATATTTACAACTTTTTTACATCTTTATATTATTTTGTTAAGCTAGGAAAACATTTATTATATATCCTCTTCACTAATCAAAAAGTAACAGTATTGAGGCTTCCACCAATTTCCATGGAAGATTAAATTAAGTGACATTTAAATGCCAATTCCATATAAAAAGAAAATATACTTGCTTTATTGGATATACTCAATCACAGTCATTTGTTAGCGTTCTCAGATTATTTTCCCTCTATTTCAATATATTATTTCATAGTGGCATTTTGGACCCACACTATAAGCATATGCAAAGAATTGGAGAGTTAATCTACTTTGTTCAATCAGTGTGTGATATCACAGACACCTATTTAGTCTGCTGCTTGTCTAGCAGGGCTGTGGATAATCTATCTTATTGCAAGGCTAATCCATCAAAAGCAGTAGTGTGTAGTGTACTCTGCCTTTTCTAATTATGACACTAATAAGTCACTAATAAAGTGTAAATGTCCTTTCTAGGACATTCAGTAAGACTCTGAGAAACAAAGTAATTTCACTGTAGTCTACCATATTGTCTAACTGCCACATACATAAGAAAAAGATGTAGATTTCGATAATATATTGGAAAAATGACAAACAATGGAGCACATTTACACTTTAGAATGTGTCAAAAAATGCCCCTAATTGTGGCACAATTTGGCACATTTAATTTTAGACTAATTTATGAATAGATGTTTGCGCCTTACTAGACAATTTTAAAAAGCAGGTTAGCTGGGAAGTGCTAAAGCACGCCAAATGAAAACTAAACCAACCAAGAACTAGCATAAGGAAAAAAGAAAAGAGATTTCTGGAAGAGCTTTAATAAGAGGCCAGTCACAAGTGATTATTTATGATATGACATAGTCAGTGGTAACTAGGCATTTCTTTGCTGAAATCCCAAACTACAATCTTTATATCTATATTTATTTTTCATTATAACTCTTGTAATTCTGTATTTCATTATACATAGTTACTTAGTTACATACATAGTTACGTAGTATGGTCGAAAAAATAAATATTATACATCCATGAAAGGGAAGGGATTGGAGAAATTATATAACTTTGTGTTACCCCTATTGATCCAGAGGAAGGTTTAATCCAATTGGATCAACAATCAAACAAAAATTCTACACATTGACATAGGAGCTGATATTTTTTTTTGTTCTAGGAAATTTTCTATGCCTTTTCAAAGCCATCTACTGTTACTGCTGTGACCAGCTCCTGTGGTAAACTATTCCACATGTTCACAGTTCATACAGTAAAGAAGGTTTAGCATCTCAGAGATTAAACCTTTTTTTCTCCAGACGGATTGAATGCCTACTTGTCTTTTTGGGGATTTTACATGGAACAGGTTTTCACTATATTTCTTGTATGGGCCATTCATATATTTATATAAGTTAATCATGTCCTACCTTAGTCATCTCTTTTCAAGACTAAATAGGTTTAATTAATTTAATCTTTCCTCATAACTTAGATTCTCCATGCCCTTTATTAGTTTAGTTACCTTTGTATTTTTCCAACTCCAGGGCATCCTTTTTATGAACTGGAGCCCAGAACTGAATTGCATATTCTAGATGAGGCCTTACTAATGCTTTGTAAAGTGGTAATATTATATCCCTGTCCCTCGAGTCCATGCCTTTTTTTAATACACTACAATATTTTGCTGGCCTTAGAAGCAGCTGATTGACATTGCATGCTGTTATTTCGTTTATGATCTACAAGTACACCCAGATCCTTCTCAACAAGTGACTCCCCCATTATATCTCCCCCTAGGACATATGATGCATGTAGATTGTTGGTGCCCAGATACATAGCTTTACATTTATTCACATTAAACCTAATTTGCCAAGTGGATGCCCAAACACTCAGTGTGTTCAAATTGGCATGTAATTTATGAACATCTACCATTGACTGAACTATACTACAAAGTTTGATATCATCTGCAAAAATAGAAACCGTATTCTTAACCAATACTCTTAACTCTTATACCAATTAACTCAATAAGCAACTGTTAAAATACAATGGAGGAAATTTATTAATGCTGATGCAATATACAAGCAGAATACCAATCTCTTCCCTAGTCCAGTGTGCACAGATTATTTCAGCTCCTATGTCAATGTGTAGAAATGTTTCCCTTCCCTTTTCCCATCCCTTGGTTGAACTTCATGGACATGTATCTTGCTTCAACCGTATTAACTATGTAACTATGTGATTTGAAATAGGCTAAAAATAGCACCATGTTGTCATATGTTTTGTAAAATGTGGTGCAGGAAAGGTGTTTTCCCAAACGCAATATTAATCAATATATTTGTGCCAGAAAATGTCAGTTATAGGACGGATCATCAATGGTTCTAAAGGAAAGAGCTATCATTGATGGGAATAAGGGACAAACATGTCTATAGTTTCACCTAAAGGTGTCAGAGAAAAAGCATTGGTCGCAGACACTAACAAAGTCTAATATTATATGACGGCTGCCGATGAATTCTACCTGTTCCTTACCACTTAATAAGCCCATCTCAGTATAAAGCCTCAATACCAACACGTAGGTTAAGAAATAATGGAATTGGAAAAATTGGTAGAAGGGGCTATACAGTGTCAAACTGTGGTGTTAGAAATCATGACTTTTAGTGGTTGTCAGTTAGTTGCCCATTTATTATTGTATGCTAATCAATTTCTTTCAGAATAAGATGTATTACAGAGGATTTGCTAACCTCGTGCTTGGCTTATTATTAAAATGTTAACATTGAAATGTTAATTTGATCCCCATACACTGTAGTTTCCAAGAGTTGCAAAAGCGACAAACATTCACTAAAGTATTTTGTGGGAAAAAATGCTGCTTGGTCCTGATGGGTTTCCTTATTATAGATGTAGTTCTGTGCATATCAATTTTAAGTTAGCTCATAGTAGGGAGGTGGGGATCCTGCCTAATTATTTGTTGCAAATCTTAAAACGTTGGCCTAATATTCATAGTTCAATTAAATGTTTCCAAAAATGGTGTCATTAAAAAATACAAGTTCTCCTTCAAAAACAAAACAAAAAGAAAGCAAGCACTCATACAGCTACTGGATGTTGATGGGCAAATAGAAAAGCTATGGCTCTCGAAATGCGGCGATTTAAAAAAACCAAAACTGCTGCGTCCTAAAGGCCCAAAATATGTTGCATCCTTAAGGGGCTAAATAATAATCATTAAAAAAGTGATCTCAACACATCAGTATAAAATATAAATAAACAGATGCTCAGCCAGTAACTCAATGCATAGAAGGATCCCTACATGGTCAAAAGGTTTTTATGTTGTTCAGCCAAATATTAGAATACTCAAAAGTTTATCGTCCCTACACCATTTAAATTTTTTTGTAGTATATCTATATTTGTGTTGCGTTTTCAAGAAAGAATTTGTAGATTTTTATATAAATGCTTCATTTTTTTTAAATCTATGCCTTCTATGTCTGTAGGGTTGGTACATAATTGGAGGTATCCAAGATATTAGAAAGGAATGCTATATGAATGATTTTGACCATGAAATTATTGTTGCTGCCACAATTGGTGGTTTGGGAACTTCAAGAACTGCTGATCTCCTGATATTTTCATATACAAAAGTTTCTCTATGCACAAGCTATCCAAAACAGGACAGTTGAATACTAGTCCATTTAATCTCTATTTCTTCTACACTATGCATATAGTAAGGTCATAATTTGATGTAAACCACATTAATTCATGGACCTGTTTTTGATCATGCTGGTGGTGGTGTGAATTATGTGGAAATATCTACTCACATATTAGGCCCCTATATACCATTTTACCAAAAACAATTGGCACATTTACCCATCATAAGCAGTGCAGCTTTTTGCCAAAAGTCTAAAACTCTCCTCCTGACTAGAGATGCTCGGTTACAGGCAACACAAAAGTACAACTTAGGAATAAACCAGGAAAACTTTTAAAAATCATACACTAAATCTTGTTAATTCTTCACATAATGCTATATATAGTATGAGTACATGTGAAAAGATTTGACTGTATTACCCTTGTAAATAATTAAGACTTTCTACTGCTGATAGTGAGTTCTTGCGTCTTTAAGGGTCTTTAAGGATGACCTTGTGTATTAGGTAAAACATGTTCTGTAGGGAATTGCTTACCTTGACCTAGAATTTATTTGAAGAAAATAATCCCAAGGCACGTCTATTGTCATGTAAATATATCCATTTTGGTTACCCTTGAGCACTAATAGTGATGAATTGCCTAAATTGATCTATGCGCTGACTTAATTTATATTACATTGTATTTTGTACCTGCAGGCATTCTGAAAACTAAAAAACACCAGGCAGATTTAGATAAATTCTTGAAGAATAGACCTGCCGCCTTTCCGGTGCAAAAACCTAAGATGGCACTGACCGGAAAAGACACAGAAGTGAGAGACGACTCAGCTGAGTAGAGTGATAGTATTTGCACTGATTCAGTTGTGGGAGATCATGTAGCTGCAGGTCTTTCTTGCTCATCTTTTAAGAAAATACTATTTTAGGGCCTATCTCCTGTGCTGAAGGAACTGGCGGACACTTTACCGTTCCCAAAACGGGCTTCTTTGCAGTTATGCTCTAATACCAAATCACCAAAGAACAAACACTGTGCTGCTCCCAAGGATGCTACCTGAGGCCTTCTGCAGAATTATTTCCTTTTTCCTAGTGAGCGACAGACCCACTCGTGCCTTTTTGGACTTTCTTGATGATCAAGTTACTTTTCCTATTCATCTGTGTTTTTTCTATATTGTATTTGATATGTTATGCTAGGCTCATTTAAGTTTTTACCTTTATAAATCACCATTTTGCCAGATCTCAAAGGTCCCCCCCCATCACCACCACCACCACCTTCTCCTACCTAACTTAACATGTTGGACTTGTTGCCCATGCCTCTGTCTCCTAAGGGGAGGTATGGCAACATTACCTGTAGTGTTGTAGAGGTGGCATTATATCACAATCATATCTATGCTCTCTTGTATTGTCTTGTATATAGTTTTTACTTATGTTCAATGATGTGGTATAACTTGTTATTTGCTACAGGTCTCGTTCATATACTTTTCTTCCCATGGGATTAATCCAAATTTCTACATTTAATGTTTGGGGTCTCAACACCCCAAAAAGGAAGCTGTGTGTTAAATTTATTAACCCCTTCCCTCTCCTGGACGTACTATTAAGTCATGGCAGCTGTATCGTTCACGCTCCATGACCTAATAGTACGTCTCGGGAGTAACGGCCGTTTCGGCCGTCCTCCCGACACATACAGGAGCTGTGACTATGGCAACCGGACACCAAACAATGGCGTCCGGCTATGCCATAGACGGAAGCCTAGTGGGCCCTGACAACGTCAGGACCCACTATGCTTGCTGTCAGTGAGTAGATGACAGTTCTAATACACTGCACTACGCATGTAGTGGAGTGTATTAGAATAGCGATCAGGGCCTCCTGCCCTCAAGTCCCCTAGTGGGACAAAGTAATAAAGTTAAAAAAAAGTTAAAAAAAGATGTGTAAAAATAAGAAAATAAAAGTTTTAAAAGTATTAAAAGTAAAAATCCCCCTTTTTCCCTTATCAGTCATTTATTATTAATAAAAATATATAAACAAACAAATAAACTAGACATAATTGGTATCGCCGCGTCCGTAACGGCCTGAACTACAAAATTATTTAGTTATTTATCCCGCACGGTGAACGCCGTAAAAGAAAATAATAATAAACCGTACCACAATCACAATTGTTAGGTCACTTCACCTCACAAAAAATGGAATAAAAAGAGATCAAAAAGATCCATGTACCTAAAAATGGTACTGTTCGAAACTACAGTCGTTACGCAAAAAATAAGACCTCGCACGGCTTTATTGATTGAAAAATAAAAAAATTCTGGCGCTTAGAATAAGGTAACACAAAAAGTGAATGATTTTTTACAAAACGTATTTTATTGTGCAAACGCCATAAGACATAAAAAAAACCTATAAACATAGGGTATCGCCGTAATCGTATTGCCCCGCAGAATAAAGTGAATATGTCATTTATAGCGCACGGTGCACGCTGTAAAAAAAATAGAATAAAAAAACAATAGTAGAATTGCTGTTTTTTAGTCACCACGCCACCTAAAAATAGAATAAAAACTGATCAAAAAGCTGCATGCACCCCAAGAAAACTACAATGGATTCCTCAAGGGGTCTAGTTTCCAAAATGGGGTCACTTTTAGGGGGTTTCCACTGTTTTGGCACCACAAGACCTCTTCAAACCGGACATGGTGCCTAATAAAAAAGAGGCCTCAAAATCCACTAGGTGCTCCTTTGCTTCGGAGGCCGGTGCTTCAGTCCATTACCGCACTAGGGCCACATGTGGGATATTTCTCTAAAGTGAAGAATCTGGGCAATACGTATTAGGTTGCGTTTCTCTGGTAAAACCTTTTGTGTTATAAAAAAAATGGTATAAAAGGATTTTCTGACAAAAAAAAAAATGAACATTTCACCTCTACTTTGCTCTAAATTTCTGTGAAACACCTAAAGGGTTCATAAACTTTCTAAATGCTGTTGTGAATACTTTGAGGGGTCTAGTTTCTAAAATGGGGTGTTTCATAGGGGTTTCTAATATATGGGCCCCTCAAAGCAACTTCAGAACTGAACTGGAACCGAAAAAAATAAATAAATTAGGCAATACATCGCTTCTTACATTATACTGATAATGAGCCGTGCCCACCCCGAGATGACCCCAGTTTTGACCGTTGGTCTAATAGGGGTCTCCGTTTATACAGTTTCAGTGCCCGGTTTTCCCAAGCATACACCCCCGAGAAGTGTTTTTCTATTGATGAGTCCCTGGTACATTTTAAAGGGAGGGTTCAATTCCGCGAGTACCTGCCGGGTAAGAGGGCAAGGTATGGCGTGAACATGTATAAGCTGTGCGAGAGTGCATCAGGGTATACCTACAGGTTTAGGATATATGAAGGAAAGGCCACCCCCAAACCAGACTGCATCCTGGACTACAATAGGTACGTGGGAGGGATGGACTTATCAGATCAAATCCTGAAGTCCTACAGCGCCATGCGGTGCGGTATAAGAAGCTGGCCGGGCACATCATACAGATGGCATTGTACAATGCGTACGTGCTACATCGATGTACAGGCCAGAGGGGAACTTTCCTGGAATTTAAAGAGGTGATTATCAAGAACCTAATCTTTAGGGACCAAGAAGGGGGGGCACCCAGTACTTCTGGAAGCGGGGCCACACGCATCGTACCAGGGCGGCAACACTTTCCAGGAGAAGTTCCCCAAACTGGCAAGAAGGGAAAAAGTCAAAAGAGGTGCAAAGTCTGCTATAAGAGGGCGATAAGGGATGATACATTATATCAATGTGACACGTGTCCCGAAAAACCAGAGCTCTGTATGAAAGAGTGTATTCAAATTTATCATACATCCCTTGGTTTATAATTTACCCCAATTTTACTTACCCTGATGTACTCCGCACAGCTTATCCCCCCTAGTCTTTCCCCTCTGGGCCCTGCTGAGTGCACAGGCAGCTGATAACAGCCACATTGAGGGTATTGCCATACCCTGGAGAACCCACATTACAGTTTATGGGGTGTAGGTCTCCGGTCAAAATGCTCACTACACCTCTAGATGAATGCCTTAATGGTGTAGTTTTGAAAACGGGGTCACTTCTTGCGGGTTTCAACTGTACTGGTACCTCAGGGGCTTCTGCATACATGACTTTGCACTAGAAAATCCCCAGTAGTCCAAATGGTGGTCCTTTCCTTCTGAGCCCTCCCATGGGCCCAAACGGCAGTTTATCACACAAATGGGGTACTGCCGCACTCAGGACAAATTGGGCAACAGAATGGGGTATTTTGTTTCTTGTGAAAATAAGAAATTTTCAGCCAAAACAACATATTATTGGAAAAAAATAATTTTGTTTTCATTCCCAGCCCAATTAAAATAAGTTCTGTGAAAAAACTATGGGGTCTAAATGGTCACATTACCCATAAATGAATTCCTTGAGGGGTTTAGTTTCCAAAATGGGGTCATTTGTGGTTGATTTCTATTGCTTTAATACCTCTGGGGCTCTGCAAATGCGATTTGACCCCTGAAAACCAAACCAGCAAAATCTGTACTCCAAAGAACACACAGCGCTCCTTCCCTTCTGAGGCCTCCCATGGGCCCAAACGGCAGTTTATCGCCACAAATGGGGTATTGCTGCACTCAGGAGAAATTGGCCAACAAAATGGAGTATTTTGTTCCCTGTGAAAATAAGACATTTTGATCAAAAATTACATCTTATTGGAAAAAATGTCATTTTTTTAATGTCACAGCCCAATTGAAATAGGTGCTGTGAAAAAACTGTGCGGTCAAAATGCTAACACCAACCATAAATGAATTCCTTGAGGGGTGTAGTTTCCAAAATGGGGTCACTTCTGGTGGGTTTCCATTGCTTTGATACCTCTGAGGCTCTGCAAATGCGACATGGCACCCGAAAACCAATCCAGCAAAATCTTAACTCCAACAAACACATATCGCTCCTTTCCTTCTGAGCCCTCCCATGGGCCCAAACGGCAGTTTATCACCACAAATGGGGTATTGCCGCACTCAGGACAAATTGGGCAACAAAATTGGGTATTTTGTTCCCTGTGAAAATAAGAAATTTTGATCACAAATGACATTTTGTTGGAAAAAATGAAATTTTTTCCATTTCACAGCCCAATTCAAATACGTGCTGCGAAAAAACTGTGCGGTCAAAATGGTAACAACAACCATAAATGAATTCCTTGAGGGGTGTAGTTTCCAAAATGGGGTCACTATTGGGGGATTTCTACTGTTTTGGCACCTCAACACCTCTTCAAACCTGGCATGCTGCCTAAAATATATTCTAATAAAAAAGAGGCCTCAAAATGCACTAGGTGCTTCTTTGCTTCTGGGGCTTGTGTTTTAGTCCACGAGCGCACTAGGGACACATGTGGGACATTTATAAAAACTGCAGAATCTGGACAATACATATTTAGTAGTGTTTCTCTGGTAAAACCTTCTGTGTTACAGTAAAAAAATTAATAAAATTGAAATTCAGCAAGAAAAATGAAATTTGCAAATTTCACCTCCACTTTGCTTTAATTCCTGTGAAATAACTGAAGGGTTAAAAAAACTTTCTAAATGCTGTTTTGAATACTTTGAGGGGTCTAGTTTTTAAAATGGGGTGTTTTATCAGGGTTTCTAATACATAGGCCCCTCAAAGCCACTTCAGAACTCAAGAGGTACCTTAAAAAAAAGGCTTTTGAAATTTTCTTAAAAATATGAGAAATTGCTGTTTATGTTCTAAGCCTTGTAACGTCAAAGAAAAATAAAAGAATGTTCAAAAAACGATGCCAATCTAAAGTAGACATATGGGAAATGTGAACTAGTAACTATTTTGGGTGGTATGACTGTCTGTTTTACAAGCAGATGCATTTAAATTCTGAAAAATGCTATTTTTTCAAAATTTTCTCTAAATTTTGCAATTTTTCACCAATAAACACTGAATATATCGACCAAATTTTACCACGAACATGAAGCCCAATGTGTCACAAGAAAACAATCTCAGAATCGCTTGGGTAGGTTTAAGCATTCCGACGTTATTACCACATAAAGTGAAATATGTCAGATTTGAAAAATGGGCTCTGAGCCTTAAGGCCAAAACTAGGCTGCGTCCTTAAGGGGTTAAAGAAAGACAAGGTAGACATTGCTTTCCTTTAAGAAACACATTTTAGACATGATCATAATTCACAACTCCCTCAGAAACCCTTTAATTCATGGTATGATAGTTCATACTCCTCTGCTTCTAAAGGAGTATCTATAGCAATTAGTAGACATATTCCTTTTGGTCACATAGTCACTCAAAATGTCCCGGAGGGAAGTTTTCTCTTTGTGAAGGGTAAAATAGCAAACCAGATGGTGTTGTTTGCTAACCTATATGCCCCCAACACGCAGCAGATCCCCCTGGCTGCATAAAGTTTTGAATCTCTTTAGGCAATTTGCAGAAGGCTTGATGTTGGTGGGGGATGATCAGATCTGGTGTTGGATCATGACTTAGATTCCACATCTAAAATACCATCCATTTTGACAAAGGAGACCAAATATTTTAAAAACTGCTTACTGATCTACACCTGAGTGACGTTTCGAGAGTGCACCACCCCTTCTTGAAGGATTTTACTTTCTTCTTTCATGTACACCATACCTACCAATGTTTAGACGATATACATTTATCTCAAAAATACATCTTTTATTTGTCACATCCTCTGAGATTCGTTCAATTACCATTTCAGATCATTCCCCATCTCATGTAGACCTATCACTCCGAGATCTCCCGATCTGGAGACTTAACGATACCTCATTAGAAAATTCAGCTCATGTCGAGATGTTAAGTAATAAGCTTATAGTATTTCCAATTTAATCATACACCTGAGATTTCTAGAATGATTTAATGGGAAGCCCACAAATCATTTATTAGGGGTGAACTAATAGCTCTACGTGCTAGACTTAAAGAGGCTCTGTCACCAGATTTTGCAACCCCTATCTGCTATTGCAGCAGATAGGCGCTGCAATGTAGATTACAGTAACGTTTTTATTTTTAAAAAACGAGCATTTTTGGCCAAGTTATGACCATTTTTGTATTTATGCAAATGAGGCTTGCAAAAGTACAACTTGGCATGTTGAAAAGTAAAAGTACAACTGGGCGTGTATTATGTGCGTACATCGGGGCGTTTTTACTTCTTTTACTAGCTGGGCGTTCTGACGAGAAGTATCATCCACTTCTCTTCAGAACGCCCAGCTTCTGGCAGATCACGCTGTGACGTCACTTCCCCAGGTCCTGCATCGTGTCAGATGAGCGAGGACACATCGGCACCAGAGGCTACAGTTGATTCTGCAGCTGCATCAGCGTTTGCAGGTAAGTAGCTACATCGACTTACCTGCAAACGCCGATGCTGCTGCAGAATCATCTGTAGCCTATGGTGCCGATGTGTCCTCGCTCGTCTGACACGATGCAGGACCTGGGGAAGTGACGTCACAGCGTGATCTGCCAGAAGCTGGGCGTTCTGAAGAGAAGTGGATGATACTTCTCGTCAGAACGCCCAGCTAGTAAAAGAAGTAAAAACGCCCCGATGTACGCACATAATACACGCCCAGTTGTACTTTTACTTTTCAACACGCCCAGTTGTACATTTGCAAGCCTCATTTGCATAAATACAAAAATGGTCATAACTTGGCCAAAAATGCTCGTTTTTAAAAAATAAAAACGTTACTGTAATCTATATTGCAGCGCCTATCTGCTGCAATAGCAGATAGGGGTTGCAAAATCTGGTGACAGAGCCTCTTTAAAAAAGATATATCCAAATTGCTTTACTCCCTAATATCACAAATTTCGATCAGCACAAAATATCTGCCCTTAGATCTTTCTATGAGGAGTTAACTGCTTTGAAAAATAGCCTTCTTGATCTACTAAAAGTCAGCAAAAAGCCTACAGATTCAAAAACATAAATTCTATGTACATGGGGACAAAGGCAGGAAAATAATGTCTAAGCTCGCTAACAAACAAAGAGAGAAGTCGCTTGTTTCACATATTAAAATCACTAGAGGAACCTTAGTCTCAGACTCCAAAGATATAGCTCAAGAATTTTGAGAGTTTTTACGTTAAACTTTACGATCTAGCCTCGTGTGAACCTGCTGCTAGAGAGGGATGCACAGAGGCTCTAGTCGAGGAATTTTTAAAGGTCATAGACTTGCCTTTATTTTGAGAGATAGATAAAACCACCTTAACTTCCCCATTCATTACAGCAGAATTAAATAAGGTACTCACATCCATACCTATCGGGAAAAGTCCAGGACCAGATGGATTACCCATTGTATATTATAAAAAGTTTAAGGAGATTCTTCTCCCTTATTTCTTTTTCGTTGTTACAAGGCTTCCATTTACCTCCTCACACTCTTAAGGAGTTCATCACGGTAATTCCTAAAGATGGGGAGGACCCCAATCTTTGTGGTAACTATAGCCCCATCTTGGTCTTGAACTCGGATCTCAAGTGGTGGGCTAAACTTTTAGCTAATAGATTGAGGCCCTTACTTGAACTCTGGTGGGCCCTGAACAGTCGTGTTTTGTTCCTAAATTGGAGGGTAAACACAATACTATGAGAGTTTTGAATGCCATCTATTACGCTAACACACAAAATGTACCGTTAATATTCCTCAGTACAGATACTTAGAAAACATTTGACAGGGTGAGCTGTTTTTATTTTTTTAATAAAAAAGGTTTTGCTTAAATTTGGTATTCCAACAGACTTTATTGAAGCTATTTATTCCTTATATAACACCCCGTCGGCGAGAATCCAAATTAATGGAGTTTTTCAGATCGCTTCTTTATTCGTAATGGCAACCGACAATGATGCCCATTGTCTGCTACACTTTTTATACAGGTTATAGAAACCCTGATCAAGACACTGAGACAGAACCCGACTGTTCAGGGACTTAGGGCTGGGACCTTCACTCATAAAATTGCATCATTTGCTGATGACTTGTTGTTATTGATAACTAACCCAAAATCTGCACTCCTAACAATTTTATCCAACTTTAAACACTTTGGCAGGTTATCTAATTTCAAGATCAACTTCAGTAAGTCTGAAGCTTTCAATTTAACCGTACCAAGTAAACAAATTAAGGATATAAAACTTAGGTCCCCCTTCATTGGCCCAAAGACAACATAAAATACCTAGGGGTTTCTTTGCCATCAGACCCTAACTGAGCTTTCAAACTTAATTACTACCCACTCTTGCAGAAAGTTAAATCTAAATTAGATGGATTAAATATCCCCTTTGTTTCATGGCTGGGGAGGAAAAACCTTCTGATGACCTACATTCTCGCACAAATCTTATATTTGATACAAACACTGCTCGATATACCAGCCTCATTCTTTAACAAGTTTAAATCTGTATTCATAAAATTTCTCTAGCAAGCCTTAAATTGCTTATACCGTAATATTCTGATCCAGAAGAAAAAGCAAGGTGCTGGTTTGCCAGACTTACCTGCTGTCAAGCTGCACATTTGTCGAGGTGGTTAAATATGGTTGACCCTAAAGATAAACAAATACATATTAGCTTAGAAAAAATGTATAAGGACACTGGAAAAATTGTCTTCTTTGGAGGGATTACTCTCCTTTTCCCATCTCTACAAAATACTTTAACCCCTTCACGACCAGCCCACGTAGATTAACGGGCTGCCGTGCTGGGCTTTTCTCCTGCAGCCCGTTAATTCACGTGGTGTCAGAACAGAGTGCACCGCGCTCTCCCTGTGCTCTGAATCTCTCAGCACTCGCTGCTACTAGGAAAATTCCTCCTGCAAAAACGGCTCCATAGGTTTTTTGCACAGTGGTTTGACAAAAACTCGCCAAAACACTCGTCGAGTTGTATTTTTTACCCTTCTGACTGATTGAAATGGGGTTTTGGAGGAGGAAACCGCCTCAAGATAGGTCATGTTGCTTCTTTTTACCGCGATGCGTTTTTTTTGCTCACGGTAAAAAAGCTCGTCCAACTCCCATTGAAATCAATAGGAGACATTTTTGGGCGGTTTTTGACGAGTTTTGCGGAGCGGTTTCCCCGCCGAAAAACTCGTAAAAAAACTCAGTGTGAACAGGGCCTTAGGGTTGTTCATAAATTTATTGATCAATGGATTAGTGGACTTTTTCTTTGTTACTTTTATTAAAACGGTTACAAAAAATAAGTAAAAAAAAAAATACGTAAAAAATGGCCCGCAAGTTATATACCACTGAAGAGTCATTTGCTCTCTTGGATTCTGATAGTGAATGGGGTCACTTTTGGGGGGTTTCTGCTGTTTTGGTCCCTCCAGGGCGTTGCAAATGGGACATGGCACCGAAAACCATTATAGCAAAATTTGAGCTCCAAAACCCAAATGGCGCTCCTTCCC
The DNA here is from genome assembly GCF_050947455.1 of Rhinoderma darwinii. Classification (NCBI taxonomy): domain Eukaryota; kingdom Metazoa; phylum Chordata; class Amphibia; order Anura; family Rhinodermatidae; genus Rhinoderma; species Rhinoderma darwinii. The sequence continues at coordinate 364,196,171 of NC_134688.1, forward strand.
TTCTGAGGGCTGTACAGTGTTCAAACATAAGTTTATGACCACATATGGGGTATTGCCGTAATCAGGATACATTTTTTTACAAATGTTGGGGTGCTTTTTCTCTTTTATTCCTTGCAAAAATTAAAAATGTCTATGTTTCTTCAGAAGAAATGTAGATTTTAATTCTCACAAACTAACGCCAATAAATTCTGCAAAAAACTATGGGGTTAAAATGCTCACTATACAACTAGATAAATTCCTTGAGGGGTGTAGTTTCCAAAATGGGGTCACTTTTTGGGGGTTTCCACTGTTAGGTACCACAAGACCTCTTCAAACCAGACATGGAGCCTAAAATATATTGTAATAAAAAGGAGGATTCAAAATCCACTAGGTGCTCCTTTGTTTCTGAGGCCGGTGTTTCAGTCCAGTAGCGCAGTAGGGCCACATGTGGGATATTTCTAAAAACTGCAGAATCTGGGCAATAAGTATTGAGTTGCATTTCTCTAGTAAAACCTTCTGTGTTACAGAAATTTTTCTATTACAAATGAATTTCTGCAAAAAAAATTACATTTGTAAATCACACCTCGACATTGCTTTAATTCCTGTGAAATGCCTAGAGGGTTAAGAAACTTTCTGAATGCTGTTTTGAATACTTTGAGGGGTGAAGTTTTTAAAATGGGGTGAATTATGGGGAGTTTCTAATATATAAGGCCCTCAAAGCCACTTCAGAACTAAACTGGTCCATGAAAAAATTGGTTTTGGAAATTTCTTGAAAATGTGAGAAATTGCTGCTAAAGATCTAAGCCTTGTGAGGTCATAGAAAATAAAAGGATGTTCAAAAAACTATGCCAACATAAAGTAGGCATATGGGGAATGTTAACTAGTAACTATTGTGTGTGGTATTAATATCTGTTTTGCAAGCAGATACATTCAAATTTAGAAAAATTCTATTTTTTGCAAATTTTCTCTAAATATTGGTGTTTTTCACAAATAAATACTGAATTTATCGACCAAATTTTTTCACAGACGTAAAGTACAATATGTCACCAGAAAACAATCTCAGAATCGCTTGGATAGGTAAAAGCATTCCCAAGCTATTACCACATAAAGTGACACATGTCAGATTTGAACACCCCTCAGCTTACTCCCGGCTTTAGGGAAAATTAAACCCTTGACTATTTACAGACAATAATGCTTTGGTATACTAAGTATATCAAAGTATTATATCTGCGATCAGGAGATCGCAAAGTAAAGTCCCCTGGAAGAAAAAAAAAGTAAGATTTCAGTAAAAATAAAATAAAACCACTTTTTCCCCCAAAAAGAGGTTTTATTTAGTAGAAGTGTAAAATATAAATAAATAACACATACCCATATATGGTATTGCCGAGATTGTAACAAGTCGGACAATGACGTTAACATATTAGTTGAACAGCGTCCAAAAAAGCCAGCAAAAAACAACGGCAAAATTTATTTTTTTCTCCCAGGTATCCCAAAATACTACAAATAAAAACGACACCTTGTCCCGCAAAAAACAAGCCCACATATGGCTACATCGACGGAAAAATAAAATAGTTACGGCTATTGGAATGCGTCCATGCAAAAACAAGTAATTTTGTTTTTAAAAAGGGTTTTATTGCAAACGTAGGAAAACATAAAACCTATACATATGTGGTATCCCCGTAATCCAGCCAACCCATAGAATAAAGGTAACATGTTATTTATGCTGCATAGTGAACAGCGTAAATTTATAATGCAAAAATCAATGCTAGAATAGCTGTTTATTTTCAATTCTTTCCTAAAATAAAGTTAATAACAGTTAATAGATTATACGCACCCAACAATGGTGCAATTGAAAAACACAACTCGTCCCACAAAAAAGTCCTTATACGGCTATGTTGACGGAATAAAAAAAAAAGTTACGACTCTTAGAATGCGACAGTGAAAGAACAAAAAAAGGCCTGGTAGTTAACCCCTTAAGGACGCAGCCTAGTTCCTAGTTTTGGCCTTAACTGGTTCCCGACCGCTGGCTGTATTTTTATGGTCAGCGGTCAGGGTCCTTAAAACCATAGACTTTTTACGGCTCGGGTTTTAACTTGCTGCCCGCGCGATCGGGAAGCTGAATGTTGGGTCTCCGGCTGTCAGTGACTGCCGGGGACCCTGAGGAGAAGATAGAAGCAGCTTTCGTTGCTTCTGTCTTCTCCGATGTCTTTTTACACAGCGCTCAATGAACGCTGCGTATAGGAATAGAGACAGCAGCAGCGCCGCTGTCTCTATTCCTCCCGGTGATCATGTGACTGGTCACATGATCGCCAGGTGCCGTTACTGACTGACTGCTGCTGGGTCTTACTAGACCCAGCACAGCCCTATTAGTGCCAATCGTCACTATAAGAGGGCTGATTTCCCAGTTACAGTGGAAAAACATGGTGTAAAAGAAAGAAAAAAAATATATATAAAGTTACCCAAAGGTCTTTTTTGACCTTTGTGGGACAGACCATAGTAATAAAAAATAGTGAAGTAAAGTGCAAAAAAAAATTAAATAATAAATACACATAAAATACCCACCCCAAAAAAAAACGTTTCCCCCCCGCCAATCATTGTTGTAACGCTAGCGCTGACCCAATTACCCTAATATAGACATGTAATATATTAAAATTTACGGTAGACAATGACGATCACAAATAAAAGGTCTATTTTAGGGTAAAACTATGTTATTAACCAAAAAAAAATAGCTGAAACGTTAAAAAGCTTATTTTTTTACTATTATTTTTAAACTTTATGAATAAAAATTCTAAAATAGCAAAAAAGGTGCGTATAAAAACGATACAAAAAGAAACCTGCATTGTCTACGGAAAAAACGTCGCAAAAATCACGTAGTTAGCACAACAAATAAAAAAAGTTATAGCCATTTAACTAACACGTGCTAAAAATGGCTAAACGGTGTCTGGTCCTGAAGGCACAAACTAGCCCGGTCCTGAACTGGTTAAGGCTCAGAGCCCATTTTTCAAATCTGACATATTTCACTTTATGTGGTAATAACGTCGGAATGCTTAAACCTATCCAAGCGATTCTGAGATTGTTTTCTCATGACACATTGGGATTCATGTTCGTGGTAAAATTTGGTCGATATATTCAGTGTTTATTGGTGAAAAATTGCAAAATTTGTAGAATTTTTTTTAAAAAATAGCATTTTTCAGAATTTAAATGCATCTGCTTGTAAAACAGACGGTTATACCACCCAAAATAGTTACTAGTTCACATTTCCCATATGTTTACTTTAGATTGGCATCATTTTTTGAACATTCTTTTATTTTTCTTGGACGTTACAAGGCTTAGAACATAAACAGCAATTTCTCATATTTTTAAGAAAATTTCAAAAGCCCTCCCATGTACCTATTGTAGTCCAGTATGCAGTCTAGTTTGGGGGTCTCTGTACTGGTACCTCGTACTGGTACATGGGTACTGGTGTGGCCATGTATTGTTGTCAATACAAGGACATATCTCTTGTCTTGTACTTGACACACAATATGTTGCTGCTAGATTGTGCCCTGCTCTCACCCCTTCTGAGTGTTTGCCCAAGCAGAGTCTTAGGGAGGCCTCTCAGATTTCTTCTAGCAGTGCCGCATGCCGCAGGACTGGAAGCGAGGCAGTTGAAGAGTGGGACGCTGGTATAAAAATTATCCAGGTAGAAGTGGTAACCCTGGTCCAGCAGTGGGTGCACCAAATCCCACACAATTTTTGCATTAACTCCCAGTAAGGGGGGGGCATTCTGGGGGCTGAATACTGCTGTCCTTCCCTTCATATATCCTAAATCTGTAGGTATACCCTGATGCACTCTCACATAGCTTATACATCTTCACGCCATACCTTGCCATCTTACCCAGCAGGTACTCGCGGAATTGAACCCTCCCTTTAAAATGTACCAAGGACTCATCATTAGAAATACACTTCTCGGGGGTGTATGCTTGGGAAAACCGGGCACTGAAACGGTCTGATAGGGGTCTCCGCTTATACAAACGGTCAAAACTGCGGTCATCTCGGGGTGGGCACGGCTCATTATCAGTATAATGTAAGAAGCGAAGTATTGCCTAATTTATTTATTTTTTTAGGTTACAGTTCAGCGGGAAGGGGTTAAGGGGTTAAAGAAAATGTAGGGATCTCACCTGGTTTGAAAACTTCCTTTTGCTCCCCTCAATGCCCCTAAAAATTCTCCCCAAGTTGCACCACAGATTACTATTAGACCTGTCAGTAGAAAAACCTTACAATTTAGTGGCTACACTATAGTGGCTACACACTACTTTTTCCAAGGAGGAAGTGGAGTGTATTCTCTCCCGTTCACTTGGCTTCTCAAGGCGTATCCATATTCGGGAGAGCTCCTTTAAAGTTATAAATAGATGGTATAGAATTACAGACTACCTCTATCACATTGGCTAATTAGTATCTAACAACTGTTGGAAATGTGATAACCCAGATGGAAATATCTCACATATTTGGTGGTACTGCCACAAAATTCAACCCTTCTGGTCCAAGGTTTAAGGTGTTTTCCAGCCAATAAAAATGTATGGCCTATCCGCAAGATAGGCCATTAATAGCTGATGGGTCTGGGTCCAACTGCCAGGACCTCCGCCAATCAGCTGTTTTGAAGGGGCTGTATCACTTCCCCTTAATTTCTTCTTGTTCACTGTGAATCGTCAACACACATTTAGCAGAGATTCACAGTTAATGAAGCTTTTTCTCCCATTAAAGTGAATAGGTTAAAAGGCTGCAGTACCTGTAAACCACTGCTAAATGCGTGTTGACGATTCACAGTGAGCAAGATGAAATGAAGTGGAAGCAGCGCTCGTGCGCTCAAAACAGCTGATCGGCGGGGGTCCTGGTAGTTGGACCCCGACCCATTAGCTATTGATGGCCTATCCTGGGGTTAGGCCATCAATTTTTTGGCCTGGAAAACCCCTTTAATATCAATATTAATAATATTTGTTCTAATACTCTAAAACTCAGCACTGAACTTATTTTATTATGGTGGTCTGATGGTTACTTTTCACCCTCCAAGAGTGATCTTACTACTCATCTGATAACCGCAGCAAAACTTCTTATCCCACTAAAATGGACAGAACCTGATCAACCTTCGATTGCCATGTGGAAAGATAAGGTTAGGCAGATTTGTAGACTGGAAGATCTTGCGGGTTGGGATAACAAAAACAGAAGTTCCTTTCTTAAAACGTGGCAGTCTTGGCTGTCTCATGTCCTGAACCAGGGGATTAGAAATAATTCCTTTGACTGTATTGTCTAGATGTTTATTACAGGTCCTTTTCAATGAATTAGACTATCATAAAAATTTATTTCAGTAGTTCAATTCAAAAAGTGAAACTCATATATTATAAAGATTCATTACACAAAGAGTGATCTATTTCCAGCATTTTTTTCTTTTAATCTTGATGATTATGGCTAACAGTTAATGAAAACCCAAAATTTAGTCTCTCAGAAAGTTTGAATATTGTATAAGCCCAATTTCAAAAATGATTTTTAAAACTGAAATGTAGGCTTACTCAAAAGTATGTAGAGTATATGCTCTCAAAACTTGGTTGGGGCTCCTTTTGCAAGAATTACTGCATCAATGTGGCGTGGCATGGAGGTGATCAGCCTGTGGCACTGCTAAGGTGTTATGGAAGCCCAGGTGGCTTTGATAACGGCCTTCAGCTCGTCTGCATTGTTGGGTCTGGTGTCTGTCATCTTCCTCTTGACAATACCCCATAGATTCTCTATGGGGTTTAGGTCAGGCGAGTTTGCTGGCAAATCAAGCACAGTGATACTGTGGTTATTAAACCAGGTATTGGTACTTTTGGTGGTGTGGGCAGGTGCCAAGTCCTGCTGGAAAATGAAATCAGCATCTTCATAAAGCTTGTCAGCAGAGGGAAGCATGAAGTGCTCTAAAATTTCCTGGTAGATGGCTGTGTTGACTCTGGACTTGATATAACACAGTGGACCAACACCAGTAGATGACATGGCACCCCAAACCATCACTGACTGTGGAAACTTCACACTGTACCGAAAGCAACTTGGATTTTGTGCCTCTCCACACTTCCTCCAGACTCCGGGACCATGATTTCCAAATGAAATGTAAAATTTACTTTCATCTGAAAACAGGACTTTGGACCACTGAGCAACAGACCAGTCCTTTTTCTCCTTAGCCCAGGTAAGATGCTTCTGACGTTATCTCTGGGTCATGAGTGGCTTGACACAAGGAATGTGACAGTTGTAGCCCATATCCTGGAGACGTCTGTGTGTGGTGGCTCTTGGAGCACTGACTCCAGCCACAGTCCGCTCCTTGTGAATCTCCCCCAGATTCTTGAAAGGCCTTTTCTTGACAATCCTTTCAAGGCTGCGGTTATTCCTGTTGCTTGTGCACCTTTTTCTACCACTCTTTTTCCTTCCTGTCAACTTTCCATTAATATGCTTGGATACAGCACTCTGTGAACAGCCAGCTTATTTAGCAATGCCCTTTTGTGGCTTAACCTCCTTGTGGAGGGTGTCATTGACTGTCTTCTGGACAACTGTCAAGTCAGCAGTCTTCCCCATGAGTGTGTAACCTACTGAACCCGACTTTTGAAACATTTAAAAGCTTAGGAAACCTTTGCAGGTGTTTTGTGTTGATTAGCTGATTAGTGTGTGACACCATGAGTCTACAATCTTCAACTTTTACACAATATTCTAAAATTCTGAGAGACTAAATTTGGGATTTTTATAAACTGTTAGCCATAATCTTTAACATTAAAATAAAAAAATGCTGGAAATAGATCACTCTGTGTGTAATGAATCTATATAATATATGAGTTTTACTTTTTGAATTGAATTACTGAAATAAATTAACTTTTTGATGATATTCTAATTAATTGAGAAGGACCTGTATATCTGCTGAATAGCTGTTTCTCATCCTATTTTGATGCCTTCTTTTTTTTTCTGGAAATAACCTGAGCGAGTTTCTTACCTCTTATACCACATACGTTTTTTGATATTGTGTTAAAGAGGTTGTGCACTACCGCACAACTGATGATCTATCCACCGGATAGGTCATCAGTAAATGATCAGTGTGGGTCCGACACCAGGATCCCGCACTGTTTAGCCGCTCCGGCTGCCTGCAGGCACCGGAAGTTATTGCACAGTATGCAATGCACGGAGACGGAAGCATTTGGCTCCGTACATTGCATAGCGGCCGTGCTACAGAACTGCAGCTCTTCTATCCACTTGAATAGGAGCAGAGCTGCAGTACTGCAGCTCCGTCGCTATTCCGTGACCAGAGCCATCTGCTGTGAGCCCCTCTACTATGCTGTTAATTTGTAAAATGAGTTTGTTTTTTCTTCTCTATTATACTTTGTGCTTTTCTTTAATAAAAAATAGATTTGATTAAAAAAAAGAAAACATTAATAACTGCATGCTATGTGCTCTATTTTTAGAGATTTGTATTATTAACCTCTGCCGAATCCTGCACCGCTCTCCCTCTCACGGCCACCAGCTCCCTGTCTCCAGCCACCGGCTGCATTGGGTTTCCACTGCAAGCGGCTTGTCCTACTGATGTCATGTCTGGTGGCAGATTTAAGGGGATGTTCTGCTATGGACAAACTGCCTGGGTGTTAAGGTACATTTGCTTACTACTAGACATATCTCTATATTGACCTTTGACACATTTATACAGTACATAGTTTTTAGGTCATCCCTCAGCAATCTTTTTTCTTAACTATCTAACCCCAATTTGAATAGCATTTTTGAGTACTGCAGTTCATTCATTCCATCCATTACTTGGGTTAGGTGCCTTATAACCTGTTCAAGCTCTACTATGTCTTTCTTGTACATTGGTGCCCAAAACTATACACAATATTCTGTATGCTGTCTGTGTAGTGATTTCTAAAGTGGTAGAACTATGCTCTCATCATGTGCATCCATACTCTTTTGATGCACTCCATGATTTTATTTACCTTGGGAGCAGCTGCCTGACACTGGTTGCTATGGTTATGTTTACTAATATCCCTATGTTCTTTTCCCTGTCAGTTTTACTATGCCATTCCTTTACAATGTCATAAATAAATATATTAAAAGGAATAGGGCTCCTAGGGTACCCCACTAGTAACGATGAACCAACCTCAGTATAAACTATTAATAACCACAGTCTGTTTTCTTTCCCTGAGACAGTTATTTATCCACTTTACCCACAAACATTCCCACCCCCAATCCAAGTATTCTTATTTTATTAAATTAATAACTAAAGTACTAGTTTATGTGGCACACTATCAAATTCTTAATCTAAAAATATATATGACATCCAACAACTCACCCCTGTCCAGTCTAGAACTTACCTCTTCATTGAAGCTGATCAGATTAGTTGGACAGGACCGATCCCTCATAAACCCATGCTGATATTCATTTTTTTTTAATTGAGATAATCTAGGATACCATCTCTTCGAAAACCTTCAAATATTTTACCCACAATAGAGGTTAAGCTCACAGACCTATAGTTTCCATGCTGAACTTTGACCCCTTTTGAAAAAAAAATTGTGCCACAATTGCTACACACCAGTCCTGTGGAACAGACCCTGTCATGATAGAATTTTTAAAGCATACATAACTTTTCAGGTGATTTTTCAGAGTAAGCTACCATGTGTGTGTACATGATGAGAAACACAATTCCTGGCCATTATATGACTGGTATATATTATTATATTATTTTTTTTTAGCAGTTTTCCTCTTTGCAGGATCTATCTCTAATTCTCAGTTTTAGCTGAGCAATTTGGTAGAGCCTAACTACTAGCATATCTCCCATGCACAGCACATACAGAGTAGAAAACATCCTGGTCCATTATCTCTCCCAGGACATCATACAGCAGAAAAAGCAGTGTAGCTGAGTATTCAGCACTGGGGTAATGTGAAACTCCCTGTCTCTCTCTCTCTGTTCCTGCTCTCTCCTCCTGCTCCGCCCTGCTCTCATCTTAGACTTCTATGGGCAGGTTGTAGAAACACTGGAGAGTGCTTTGGCAGAGATACACCCCCACTTCCTGCAGTCCACCTCCTTTCCTCTGTAACTAGAGATGGATTTTGCTTGACAACATGGGGTGGACAACAGATTACAGGAAGGGATACACTTAGTGGTAGTAACTTCACATAAACTTTGCATGGATAAAACGACTAAATTTTAACAGTAACTAAATGACAAAGTTGATCTATATCAAGTATACTATTAGATTAGCATAGGTTGATTGAAAATTAAGTGTCCATATAAATATAAGAAATAAGGGTGTGTCTATCACTGTACATAAAGCGGACCTGCTTCTTCTCCTGACATGTCTGTTTTAGTATGTACAGATGTATCCACCCTTACCTTTGCTTGAATTTGGTTAAGGAATACAATTTCTCATGAAACAAATTCAATACAATATCGCAACACTGGGTGTCCACACATAGACACATATAGCATAGACATTTCATGACCGAGTAAGGCAAAATCATGTTGTTTTTTTTCAACCAGGTCTTCTCGGGCCACACATCTCAGGATATGTTGAAATAAAAGAAAAGGTAAGAAAGGACACATCTGTGCTTATGTTCCCCAGTTGTGGGTGTGTCCCTATACAGACGGACAATGTCCAATTAGAGCTGACAGAGTGAGACTTTGTAAAGACACGCCCATTTGACAATGAAAATGATGACGTCTTTACTAAAACAGGCATGTCAGAGGAGGTGACAGGTTGTCTTTACCTCAGAACTGAGCCATCTGGTGGTTTTTCTACTTTAGCCTTTTTAAGGCGGCCGGGTTGGACAAGTAGCCTTTATTATATTCAGGATACAGCTTGAGGTGATTTCAATAATACTATAATGATTCATAGTTTATAAAAATGTCTATAGAGAGATGTAAACTCTAAATATGCAGGAAGTGCTGTTTAGTCTGAAATTTTAAATAGAAAACCAAACATAATAAAAGGGATTTTTGTGGGAAAAAAAAAAATAGAATAATTATAATAACAATGCCGGTTAATTGGGGGGGGGGGGGGGATAAGATTATCATTATTATGTTTCAAGATAGCTTGCAATTGATTTACTATACAGCTTTTTTACCGCTACATCTTTTTTTTTATCTGTAATACAGCTATGTTAACATTTTAAATATGGGAACAAATAATACCACACATTTAAAATAATAATTATATTAAGTACTGTAGAATGTACTGATATTATTTCTCTCCATAATATTAGCTCTGGGCTTAACAGCATTTGCCTTTGTGCGTATGTGAACAGCCATGTAAGAATATGGTTTTATTTGGATTGCGATTGCTTTTTGTCCGCATTCTAGCTAAAATGCCCCAAATCCATTGTGTTGAAGAAAATGCAAATGGAAAGGAAAAAAGATCTGATTGCCTTTAGTTAAGCCATATATTGTTTTTGTAAGGTTCCCTATAGTACTGTCATTTATTCTCATGAGTATTCCTACTTTTTTAAACAGGAATTCCAATTTAATAACATCACAGAAATGTAATGTACAAATGTGGATTCCAATTTCTTCATATACTTATACACTTTATGAAGTAAAAAAAATCCCAATAGAATCGAAAAATATTAGAGAAATATTTTAGTTGTTCCCGCAAAGAAAATAAAAAAATGAATAAAAGGGGACTGCATATTAATTCTTTTAATCCCTATATTTACAGCAGATATTGTGACAGTTATGGGGATACCAAATTTGTGAGAATTATACTACTATATATGTGTTTTAATATGTTTGTTGTTATTTTTTTCCTAAAAAATGTGGCGGAGAGTATCTGTGTATCACAGCTAACCTTCCACCGGTGATCATGTGGGCACAGTGCGGTAATCACGTTGACATATTAGACGAACAAGGTGCCTCAACTACCTGAGGCTGTAAGGGAAACCGCCTCATTGTTTTCGGACAGATTGTCAGTCAATTTTATACACAACCTTAAGGGGTTGATTCCTATTTATGCAATAGTAAAAGTAATAATAATAATAATAATAATAATAATAATATCATCAATGTACTATACAATTAAACTAATGGAAATAGGGCTCATGTCCACGGAATGTTTATTCACAATCTCTGCACTTCCTTACTCTGTCTGTGGTAATTACAGCAGAGGACGCTAATCTCACGAGATTACGCGGTAAATGACAGGATACAACGAGATCACGCTTCCTCGGCTGTAACTACCATAGAAACAGTAACAAACTGCAGAGATTGTGAATAGACATTCCGTGGAATGTCTATTCACTGTCTAAACACTTCAGTATTGTTAATGTGTAAGTATAAGACAGCACATAAGGATCTAACAGGATCCCTATGCACTGTGTAAATGAATGGAGAGGAGTGCATGATGCTGATTGGTCAGCGTCATACACTCCTCTGTACAATGCCCACTTGGTCTATAGTAAAAATATGCCCACTTGGGCATTAAGCAATTTATTAGCATAAATCTAAAAACGCTAATAAAGTGGTAAAAATAGATTGTTTTTTTAAATAAAAAGCACAGCTGTCACCTACATTATAGCGCCGATTCCTTATATAGGAGATAGGGCACTTATAATGTGGTGACAGAGCCTCTTTAAATAATGTTATATTGTAATAGTTCTGACTTTTACGAACGTGACAATAATAATTTTGTTTATTGGTTGGCTGCAGTGGTCACATGGGATGCAACTTCATCCCAGGAGACTGGCCTGGACGAACAAACCCAGAATTCTGGGTAACTATAAGCTTATTTTTTTCTGAGTTGCAATTTTTGTGGCGGAATCACAACTTTTCTGCCACAAAAATCGCAACATCTGCTATTAGTTGCGGGTTTTACCTCCCAATGAATTCAATGGGGTAAACCCGCTACAAAAAAGCTGCGAATATACACAAATATAATTGGAATGCTGCGGATTAAAAAACTGCACCGCAGGTCAATTTCTGAGCATTTTAACCACAGCTGGTACAATTGAGTATGTATATTAGAAGTATTTTAACATTTTCAGCCGCTTGAATGGGATTTTTAGGGATCGAAAAACCCTTTAACTAAGAGAATTACCATGCTGAGAGTTAACAATGCAGCTCCAAAGAGTTACATTACAAATGTAACCCTATTACATAATTGATGTTGCTTGATCTTGTCATACAAATCATATGCATATGTTAACGCTTGATATGATTCCCAGATATTCCAGAAACAAGTTATAGCATAATTCATATAAACTTTAATCCTATTAAAAAAAATTAGTTGAGTAAACATTATGAACAAAAACATCAATAATGGAATAATAAATATGTGTTAAGTTACGTATAATGTTCCTTCATACATAGTAGATATTAGCTTTTCCTAGCATATCAAGCAAATGCAGTAGGCTAAGGCCATGCACACAAATCTTTAATAAGCCTTCAGTAAATTAACATAAAACTGTATTCTCAGCTGTGGCACAGCAGTGACATTTGCTTTGTCTCTGATAATCGTCTAGCCTAAGGCACATTGTCTTGTAAATTTGAGGAACTGGTTATGCTGTCAAAGATTGTTTACTGTAGCATTGGGGAGAGTGGATCTGAAATTATTAGCCACTTGTCAGGGACAATTTCTATATCGTGTTATGTAGCAAAAAGCTTTTGTGCAACATCTGACAAATGCATTTGGATTATCCCGTGGGGTCTCAACTAAATGCATAAGTCATAAATATAAGCCACTGTATTTTATCTATACTAATAGAAAACCAGTTACTAAAGAGTACTGACATCACGCTTTACAAATCAATTTCAGACATGTGTCTGTTATAGATAAACGGAAGATAAGTAGAACTACTAATATGCAAGTTCAGATGTGTCCTTCTTTACTTTGCTTCTTATCTCATCATATCCTGAGATGTGTGGCCCAAGATGACCAGCTTTGAAAAACACATTAGTTTGCAATACACTGTCACGAGATGTCTATGCTATATGTGTCTATGTGTAGTCATTCAGTGTTGCGATGTGGATTGCAGCGATGTGGATTGCAGCAATTCAAGGCTTTTGTTAGCATGTCACAATATTGTATTGAAAAGGTTTTTATGAGAAATTGGAGTCTTTAACCAAATTCGAGCAAAGGTAGAAACATCTGTAAACATCTGAAAAAAGCTTACCACAGGTTATTCCTCCTTTGACAATGAACATATTCAATAAATTGCTTTTCAAATTACAAAAATGTGATATTATTTTCTCTAGCGTAATGGGCTACAAGAGATCTGTATTGAACAAAAGAAATAAATTTGAAGTCAAGTAAATGTTTAATAAACACTGGTTTTATTACATAACTAGAAAACACAGCATGTAAGCATTCATTAGAATATTATGAACAAAAATACTTAACTTATATACCGGGGAGCCATCGGGGGCAGAATAGAAAGGACAAGTCAACAACTGCTTCACGCAACAGCGGATCAGGACTCCACTGGACTACAGTATGGGTGCAGATTGTATACCTCTAGACAGGAAGACTTTATAAAATTAATCAATAATATATCTAAATAACTACTTTTTTTTTTTGGCCAGAATAGTCCTTTGTGCAACACCCACTTCCTGTCATCTGTCTCCAAAAGAGAAAGTAGCAAAATATTATCTCTTCAAAACAATACTAGTGGCTGAAAGCAGCAAGCTATAGCGTATCTTATGTTGTCTTAAGCAGTTTATAGTTTCTGCTACGTACATAATAATAGCATACAAAATGGGAGACATACCCTTGATATACTCCACTATACTACATGTTCACATTGAATTTGACACCTTTTAAGCAAATATTGATAATAACTATACAGAATTATTTAATTATTTACCATGGTTCTTTTTATCTCACAGTTTGGTGTCACATACAATTCTTACGGAAAATGTCTGACTAATACTTACCCAATTTTAGTCTATATGTTCCATTTTTCTCATTAGAGCAAAAGGCAAATACTATTAAACTCTCAGCCCCTGTTGAGCTTATTGACACCATTACCAAGCTCAGCGTTGCAAAGGGAAATACGATAATTAAATTCAATGAGCGCCGAAGCCTAGAGTAATCAGGTTAGTTACCAACCAAATTGATGAAATCCTATATATATATATATATATAAATACATATATATACATATATATATATATATATATATACACTGTATATATATATATATATATATATATATATATATATAAAATAAATTTATGGGCAATGCAATGCTGCTAACCTACAATGCAAAAGATGGCTTGTGTTTATCTAGGATGTTTAGGAAAGAGCATGGCTGATAATATACAGAGGCAATATTAGAAGGGCAAAAAGGGAACCTGTCACATTGAACTTGCTGCCCTATCTATGGATAGAACAGGAGGAGCCAAGCAGATTGATATATACTAATAGCTGTCAACCATTAAGTAAGACTGCCCACAGTGAGCAGGGATTTATATTAATAAATAAATAAAAATTCTCCCAAAAATATATATATATCAATCTGCTCAACTACACCTAGTCTAGAACAAGCAACCCACAGGGATAGCATTTTTGTTGTGACATGTTCTCTTTAAGGGTGTTTTTGAATAAGTTGAATTCTAGTTACGCCCCTCGTCGAAGATAGGTATATCTTTAACCCGTTAGTGACTGCCAATACGCCTTTTCACGGCGGCCACTAATGGGCTTTATTCTGATGCATAAGCCTTTTACAGCGCTGCATCAGAATAAATAAACAGAGTATCGATCTCACCCGTTTAAACCCTCAGATGCGGCGCTCAATAGCGTGCGCCGCATCTGAGTTGTTTTGGGTTATTTATACCACACATTAAATGGCGTAAATTTAGGATGCGAAAAAGTGTGGCAAAATTTCTGGTTTTTTTTGTATTCCCCCCCAAAAAAAAGTTAATAAAAGTTAATCAATAAATAACATGTACCTCAAAATGGGGCTATTAAAAAATACAACTTGTCCCGAAAAAAACAAGACCTTATACAGCTATGTCGACGCAAAAATAAAAAAAGTTATAGCTCTTGGAATGCGACGATGGAAAAACGTAAAAAATACCTTGGTCATAAAGGTTTAAAATCGGCTGGTCATTAGGGGGTTAAAGGAAATAATTGGGGAAAAAACTGATGCCTAATGTAGGGTATTAGCGACAAGGGCAACAGGCATCATTCTCCAACCCCTTGGACCTTGCACAAAACATAACACACTGTATAAGTCTTACCAAGAGTTTTCTAAAAAGAAAGGTGCCTGTAAAAATATCTGTTGCAGGGATAGCTGCTATGACCTCCAAGAGATAAATTCCATTTACACAAGCTGATAATCGGCCACATTCGAATGCTAAAGAGCGAGCGTGCACAATAATTGCTTAATGTAAATAGGTGAAGCAACTGGCCGATTAGTGATAAAACATTCATTGAACAATTTAATAATATTTTATGCAAACATAAAAATAACATAAAAATAATCATCGATCATTATGACTAGAGATGAGCGAACTTATGAAAAGTTCGGTTCGGCTAGTTCGCCGAATTTCACGAAAAAGTTTGATTCGGACCGAACTAGTTCTCACCAAACCTGTAATTTCCGTGCGCCGAGCATGGTACTGTCCAGGGTGCTGAAAGAGTTAATGGGCTGCACTAACTTTTTCAGCAACCTTGACAGTACCATGCTCGGCGCGCGGAAAATACAATTTTAATGTAATAAAAAAATAAAATAAATACGTTCATACTTACATTCCTCCTGTCCGGCCTCCAGCGATGACGTTTCATCCATGTCGCCGCTGCAGCCAATCACAGGCTGTAGTGGCGGTCACGCACGTCACGTGCAAGGCTATAGGAGCTCAAAGTTTAGGAGGGTGATCTAGTCTGTTATGGTGCAAGGTTGCCACTAGCCATTTAGTCTCATGCCACATAGAAGATGGCCAGGCGCCTAGGAGCAACCTTAGACTTTCTCAGTTCCTGGAACTGTTTTTTTCACTGTGTAGTTGCTTCATTTTTAAGTTGCTTCTAAGAACCCAGTAGAAAGCATCTATCTTGTGTGCTACTCATCTATGTCCCCATTTCCTCCTTTATTTTTTCAATTCTCTTTATTGAAGAATATTTTTTTTTTGTGTGCACAGCATTACATTAAAAAAAACAGTCACATGTACTTACTTATATGTACTTATGTCACATGTACTTATATGCACTTATCAGTAAAATCAGGTACAGAATGTGAACAGAATTAAAAAATTTGTAAACACAAAAAGGAAAATAAATAACGAGAGATGTTTCTCAAATGTAATGCAGAAAGGAGCCCTAGAAGTGACATATCTAATTTAGTCATATCACGGAAAAGCACTTTTATATAGACTCTTAAGTTTAAATAGAGAAGTATTAACAGACCCTACCCCACTAAGAGTTAAAGTTCCTTTAATTCTTCCATGGTTCCAAATCAAAACTGTGATACCCAATTAGATATTTCCTCGGACCTATAGATCTGTTTGACCTTATCAACCCAGTTTTTATAGTTGGTATTTCCTCAGAGAGCCAATAACGTGGCAGGAGCAATCAGGCAGCTTTTAGCAGTTGTTTAAAGAAGATATGGTATGTCTTTTCACCTGACCCAGAAAAAGGGAAAGAAGTGCTAAACCTGGGTTTGGGAACAATTTAGTTTTACAGATAAAGTTGCATTTTTCAAAAATGTATTCCGCCCCCTCTCTCCTTCTTGTCTGATGGGCGCTCATGCCCATGGCTCACGAGCCTACTTCATTAAGGGTGGGGGTTGGATAAGGGGTGTGTGATATATTTTCTGTTTCTGTTTTGTAAATTGTTACGCTAAATAAAAGTAAGAAAAGGAAAAGAAAGAAAACGAAGGGAAAACCACATTGATAGGTATCCAGAACATTGTAATAGTACTTTTTATTTACAGCATTGTTTTTTTTCTATGGGAAGTTGATAATTATACAAAATTATATATGTCTACCAATGTTCATTCATGTTATATGTACTATGTTTAAGGTCAGCACACATTCAGTCCCTTATTAATTAAAAAAAAATATATATTTGATATTTTGTACCTGAGGTTCAGACCTTCTTACTCTTAAATAAATGTAATCTTCCCTCCATGGTCTAATTTTTATGCAATTCCACCAAATGTTAAAAAAAAGTGCCTTCCACCTCCAGACACTTTCAGAACCTATCCGACCCACCTATAGTATACCTTTCCACCTTGACAAGGTTTTTGTACCACCTCGCTAAAATGTTGTATTAATTTTCCAGAATACTCACACATCTGGAGCTTTTGTGTGAAGCTCTGTGAATAGAAGAATCTACTTTGGTCGAAAAAACGATATCCTAATCTTTCCCTAGCCCCTCCCTTTTTAGGACGGTCACAGTACATCGGTAGCAGCCCATTAACTGGTAAGGATGTAAACTGAGGCTGCTGTAAAGTAGCCACTCCTAACTCCTCCAATATCTACACAAATGTAGAGCAGGATTATATAAAGGGCAGAGGGTCCAAATGCCTCGGGGTCTTCACCATCTAGGAGCTTCCAGCATTTCCACATTAGTCTGTGATGCTTAGCCTGAAAACCCAGTAATGCTATCTGGGCATTGTATAGTGCTAATACTTAGGCAGTGTTTGGTGGTATTAACAAAGTACTATATAGCAATATTATTTTGCCACTATATTGCTCTGCTATGTATTGTGGTATTTGTTACCATAATAGTACTGTATTTTGTTCACTTTATGTTAGTTTTTGAAAGACTATTGTTTTGATTGTTCTATTGTTGGTAATTATTTAACCCCTTAGTGTCTAAGCCTGTTTTGGCCTTCAGGACCAGCCCCATTTTTGCAAATCTGACATGTGTCACTTTATGTGGTAATAACTCCAGAATGCTTTTACCTATCCAAGCGATTCTGGGATTGTTTTCTCGTGACATGTTGTACTTTATGATACTGAAAAAATGTTGTCATTAAATTCAATATTTATTTGTAAGAAACGCCAAGATTTAGAGAAAATTAGCAAAAATTAGCATTTTTCTAAATTTTAATGTATTTACTTGTAAAACAGATAGTAATACCACACAAAATACATACTAGTTTATATTTCCCATATGTCTACTTTATGTTTGCGTCATTTTTTGAACATTCTTTTATTTTTCTAGGACGTTACAACGCTTAGAACTTTAGCAGCAATTTCTCATATTTTCAAGAAAATTTCAAAAGGCTATTTTTTCAGGGACCAGTTCAGATCTGAAATGGCTTTGAGGGCCTTATATATTAGAAAGTCACCATAAATCACCCCATTTTGAAAACTGCACCCATCAAAGTATTCAAAACAGCATTCACAAAGTATTTTAGCCCTTTAGGCGTTTCACAGGAATTAAAGCAAAGTAGAGGTGAAATTTACAAATTTCATTTTTTTTCTTCAAAAATTCATTTGTAATAAATTTTTTCTGTACCACAGAAGGTTTTACCCAAGAAATGCAACTCAATATTTATTGCCCAGATTCTGCAGTTTTTAGAAATACCCCACATGTGGCCCTAGCGCGGTCATGGACTGAAACACAGGCCTCAGAAGCAAAGGAGCACCTAGTGGATTTTGGGCCTCTATTTTATTAGAATATATTTTAGGTACCATGTCAGGTGTGAGGAGGCCTTGTGCTGCCAAAACAGTGGAAACACCCCAAAAGTGACCCCATTTTGGAAACTATACCCCTCAAGGAATTTATCTATGGGTATAGTTAGCATTTTGAACCCACAGTTTTTTTGCTAAATTTATTTGAATTAGTATGTGAAGGTGAAAATCTACTTTTTTTGTGAAAAAATTAGGACATTTTAAATTTTTACAAGGAATAAAGTAGAAAAAACACCCCAACATATGTAAAGCAATGTCTTCCGATTATAGCAATACCCCATATGTGGTAATAAATTGCTGTTTGGACCCACAGCAGGCCTCAGAAGAGAAGGAGCACCATTTGGATTTTGGATTTCTGATTTTGCTGGAATAGTTTTCAGTGCCGTGTCGCGTTTGCAATGCACTGGAGGGAAGAAAACCGTGGAAACCCCCCAATAGTGACCCCATTTTGGAAACTATACCCCTCAAGGAATTTATCTATGGGTATAGTTAGCATTTTGAACCCACAGTTTTTTTGCTAAATTTATTTGAATTAGTATGTGAAGATGAAAATCTACTTTTTTTCTGAAAAAAGGTAGCCATTTTTAATTTTTACAAGGAATAAAGGAGAAAAAGCGCCCCAACATTTGTAAAACAATTTCTCCTGATTACGTAAATACCCCATATGTGGTAATAAACTACTGTTTGGACCCACACCGGGGCTTAGGAGGGAAGGAGCGCTATTTGGCTTTTGGAGCTCAAATTTAGCTGGAATGTTTTTTGGTATCATGTCGAATTTGCAAAGCCCCTGAGAGACCGAAACAATGGAAGCCCCCCAAAAGTAACCCCATTTGTGAAACTACACCACTTAAGGAATCTATCTAGGGGTATAGTGAGCATTTAGGCCCCACACGTCTTTTGCAGAATTTATTAGAATTAGGCCGTGAAAATTAATATCAACATTATTTCCACTAAAATGTTGAATTTTTTCAATTTCACAAAGGTTAAACGAGAAAATGCACCCCAACATTTGTAAAGCAATTTCTCCCGAGTACGGCAATACCCCACATGTGGTCATAAATGTTTTTTTCATTAGAAAGTAATTAACCCTTTACGAACTGATTCATGTTTTGCTTTTTAGTTTTTCCTCCCCGCTTTCCAAGAGCCACTACTTTTTTATTTTTCTGTCAATAGAGCGGTGTGGGGGCTTATTTTTTGCGGGACGAGCTGTCGTTTTTATTGGTACCATTTTTTGGTACGATGCCATATCGGTGGACATAAACGGCTGTTTGGGCACGCTGTAGGGCTCAGAAGGGAGGGACGCCATTTGGCTTTTGGAGCGCATATTTTGCTTGGTAGTAGCTCTGGCGTTTTGCTGGTATTTCAGTTTATAATGTTGGGGCACATGTAGGCTGGGCAGAGTACATCAGGGGCATAATAAGAGGGTATAATAATGGTTGTAAATAAATAATAACCCACAGATATGTGGCCAGTGTCGCACTGATAAATGGTGCCCGATCTTATCCACTTTTGGAACACTCTGCACATTTTGCATCGCCATAATCTGGGAGCCGGAACTTTTTTTATTTTTTCACCACCGGAGCCGTGTGAGGGCTTATTTGTTGCGGGACAATCTGTAATTTTCATTGGTACCATTTTGGGGTACATGCGATTTTGTTGATCATTTTTTATTAAATTTTTCGGCAAGCCAGGTGACCAAAAACCATCAATTCTGACAATGATTTTTATTTATTTTTGACGCCGTTTACCCTGGGCTATAAATGACTATTATACTTTATTCTGCGGGTCTGTACGATTACGGCGATACCATATGTATATACGTTTTTTTATGTTTTGCAGCGTTTGAGCAATAAAATAACTTATTTAGAAAATAATGTATTTTCTGTGTCACCGTATTCTGAGAGCCATAACTTTTTTATTTTTCAGTCAAAAAAGCTGTGTAAGGGCTTGTTTTTTGCGGGACGGGTTGTAGTTTGTATGGGTACTATTTTGGCGTACATGCGACTTTTTGATCACTTTTTATTACATATTTTGTGAGGGGTGGTGACCAAAAAATAGTGATTCTGGCATTGTTTGTCGTTTTTTTTTTTTGCGTGGTTCACTGTGCGGGAAAAATAATATTATAGTTTTATAGTTGGGGTCGTTACGAACGCGGTGATACCAAATATGTGTACTTTTTTTTACGTGTTCATTTTTTTTCCTATAATGAAAGACTTATTATAGGAAAAAAAGCAGTTCTTGTTTATATCACTTATAACTTTTATTTTTACACTTTTTTTAAAACATTTTTATTCTTTTTTTTACTTTTTTCACTTGTCCCACTAGGGGACACTTAGACTTGCAGCTCTGATCGCTGCTGGAATACATTACACTACACACGTAGTGTAATGCATTTCAACTGTCATTGTGACGTGACAGTCACACTGACAGGAAGCCTACGACGACCACCCTCATAGGCTTCTGTACATGGCAACCCGGAAGCCATTGTCTGGCGTCCGGTTGCCATGGGTACCATCGCCAGCCCCCGTGATTTCACATGGGGGCTGCCGATCGGCGCTAAAGACCTTAATTGTGGCGTTCAAAATCGAGCGCCGCAATTAAGGGGTTAACTGCCGATATCAGCGGCGACAGGCCGCTGATCGGCAACGGGGAGAGCAGGGCTGACACCCTGCACAGTTAACCGCCGCTGCGGTGTAGCGCCGCGCGGCGGTTAACTGTCAAAGCACTGACGTAACTGTACGTCAAGGTGCGCGAACTTACTGCTCACCATGACGTACAGTTACGTCATGGTGCGTTAAGGGGTTAATATAATGTACATTTGGGGGGGTGGGTTTACGCTTCCTTATCTTAAAAAAAGGGGATGGGGCCCCCATACAATCTTTGCCCAGGAGTCCCCACAGAATATTATTTTGACCATGCAAGTGTGTATTGTACATGACACAGTGCACATTGTTTTTTTTCCACAGCACCGAGCAGCTCCATATGGGTAAAGGCAAAAGGGGATTTAAAAACTTAAAATAAATGTATATATAGTTGAATCACAAACTGTACCGTCGCTTAGAATTGGTTAAATATAAAAATAAAGTAAAAAATATTATTCACTTTAAAAACGACACTTGTTCGATACTCGACAGATTATTTGAGTTTTCCTATATTAATTTACTTCAGACAACCTGTGTGTCATTTAAATTAAATTAAGATGTTTTTTCTCTGTATAATGCTTTTTATTTGTATTTATTTATTACTTATTTTTAGTTCTTTGAAGCAGAAAAGGTAATGACGGTCTACAGCTTTCTGTTGAGCATAAATCAGATTTCTAGGATCAGTTTGTTCAAAGCATAGATGATGCTTTAGTCTGTAAATGCTGGATGACATCAAAGTCTTCAAACTCCATTTAAAAAAAAAAAAAAAAGTATACACTTCAGGGTGAAATCTCTATTATTATTCAGAGTGATATTGCCACAAAAGACTTGAGCAGATAGGAATCTTGTGCTACAACTATGCATTTAAACTGATAGAAATATTTTTTTGGTCTGACTGTTCACTTCCATTGAGAATTTTCTAAAGTGGTATATAAAAAAGAGCGTATATAAGCGAATGGAAACATGTTTATAATAAGATGGTAATAAAATATACAGTAACATATAAATAAGAAAATTTGTTGAATATTATTTACCATAGTTTGTGTCTTTCAGCGAGGAAGAAAACATATATGGCAATCTGAGTTGTTTGACAGTTAGCTAGCCCTTATTAGAAGATTAAAGGCCTGCGCTCTAGAGCCTATGTGGCTGCACAATGAGCCCCTGCGGCTTCATACTATTTAGTCATAGGCTCTTCTAGTACCATCATATGGTGCCTCTTTTAATGCATCCAATGGAGCATACAATTATTATATATATATTTTCTTGAAATCAGAGGTATGCAAAGGAACAGTACAGCCACTAAACATTTCTATGGGTACCACGTAATGACTAAATAACTCAAAGGTTGTCTGCATGAGGATTTAGGGTATGTTTACACATAATCCCCCCAAAATATCAAGTGTTATTAATAGCACTGTTCCCTTCTTATGGGGCAATGTGATCTTTTAGGCCACCTCAGGCTCCAGGACTTGTGTGCGACTGCATTCTCTACAACCGCTATAGTTACGCCCCTGGCAAAAGGTACCAAGACAGGAATAGGGTTAAAGCACTCAGGTCTTGGTCAATGGTTGATATAGCCCACCCGGGAACTTGTATAAAGAATAACTTACGACACGTGCCTGTGCAGAGAAATCAGTGAGTCTATCCCTAAGCAGGAGAGACCATTATACAGGTGAGACTCCACTCTGTAAATTAATATTTTCTGTATTTCAGGAAGTATAAAAATTGCCATTTCATCTTTCTGAGTTGAACTGTCAAAATATGATACAGTATGTTAATAACAATTATGAAAATATGTGGAAAACTATTACTCATTTTATGATTCATATCTTAGTATTTCCATAACTCTTAAAGAACTTAAAGAAGTGATAGTATACCATATAGGTAATGAGAAATGTCAAAATCCTCTTAACCTACCAGGAAGAATATCATGGCGAGATGAGGAACAGACACGTGGTCAGACAGTCCAGAAGTCATCAATGAGAAACAGGCAGGTATAGGTATGTTTTACAGGTATGTTTTACCAACAGGGTAAGACGTAAGCGTATGGAGCCAAAGATCTAGTAATGGAGGTTTAGCAGAGCCGGGTATTTGGTACTGTAGAGGATAGCCGAGGAGAGTAGTCAAACAAGCTGCGTTCAGTACTGTTTTTTTTTTTTTTTTAGCACAGCCAGGTGAACACTACAGTAGGGAGAAATACAGTTACCGTTTTAAAACCAGACTCATTACAGTGGCTGGTAGGGCAATGAGACATCACTGGGCCACAGTGAGGTTAATACATTACAAGCAGGGACCTGCTATGTTGTTCAAGAATCATAATAAATGATGTGATCAGGATTAAACCACAACTCCTTCCTAATCTGTTATAATCCGGCCAAAATGATGAAACCTGCAAGAGAAAGTCTCTTGAAGTCACAAGAGATGCCAAAATCCAAAAGAGGTCCAGTCTGACCTGAATAAAATCCTCAGAAGAAAACTTGTTGCCTCTCCAGCCCCTGCTCTAAGATGGCAGTGGACCAGATACCATATATTGACTTTTATTAACCCCTTAACACCATGTTTCATGTACGGCAAATTTGCACTTCAACAATTTGGAGCTGAGCCCGCACCATTCGCGGCGGGTGCCAGCTGTTTTGTACATCTGACAACCGCCTACAACGCCACGGATCAATGATAATTCCGATCCCAGATACCCCTTAGATACCTTGATCAATAACGACTGTTGCATTTGAGCAGTTAGTCTGCAGGAGTCAGCTACCTTTTCCCCCATTAGTCACCCAGTAAACAATAAAAAAACAAACATAATTTGCATTCCTGCATCCATGAAAGGCAGAACAATTAAAATATCACGTTGTTTAACCCACAGGGTAAACACTGTAGGAAACAAGTTCACAATACCAGAATTGATGTTTTTGGTCACCTCGCTTCAACCAAAAAATTGAATAAAAAGTGATCAACAATTGTATCAAAATGGTACCAATAAAAACTACAGCTTGTCCCACAACAAACAAGCTCTCACACAGCTCCTTTGATGGAAAAATAAAAAAATATGGGTCTCAAAACCCTTTTTTTTTTTTAAAGTAGTAAAACTAAAAAAACTGTGTAATGTTTACTGAACTCTGTATGCCGTAAAAAATTAAACACATGGTGAAATTCCACCCCACAAAATATTTTTTACGTTTCTCAGTACATTGTATGGTACATTTAATGGTACCATAAAAAATGCAACACAATAAACAAACCCTAATATGAATATGTTGATTGAAAAATAAGTTTTGGCTCTTGGAAGGCAAAGATGAAAAAATGGAAAAAAAATTAAATGGTCTGTTTTCCTGTTTTCTTTAGGGGTAAGAGGACACTAATACAAGCACTATCCCCAGTGATACGAGAACTCCCCACAACTAAAATGGAGGTCCACCATATTTGTCATAGAGTTGAGGTATTTAAAGGAACCCAGGTCTCCTTGGTTATCCTCAGTGTCGCTTTGGAACAGAAGTATGCTATGCCCAGATGAGTTTTTTGTATATTGCTCTGACACTCATTTAGGACCAAGAGAACCGCAGTAATCGCAAAATGTAAGTATTAGAGGCTTATTGAATCAACTATAAATTAAGCTTCCTATCTTAGGTTTTCCTCTATGCGTACCGGCAGTTGATAACTACTGGTTTAGGGGGAGTGGGAGCAGGAACCTTGGGAACCAAACTTAGAGCCAAGGAGACAGAGATGAGGGAAAGGAGGAAAGAAGTGCCGGGCAGGAATAAATGGCAATGACCAGAGGTAGAAGGAGACAAATGGATTCTTGTTGAAATAATTCTGAAAACCTTAGGCTTGGTTCATACGAGCATGTTACGTCCGTAATGGACGGAACGTATTTCGGCCACAATTCCTGGACCGAACACACTGCAGGGAGCCGGGCTTCGAGCATCGTACATAACTATGATGCTAGGAGCCCGGCTCCCTGCAGTGTGTTCGGTCCAGGACTTGCGGTCGAAATACGTTCCGTCCACGGACGTAACATGCTCGTGTGAATCCAGCCTTACGTAACGTGACGTAACGTGTGCTAATTGTTGCGGGTTTTACCTCCCCAATGAATTCAATAGGGAAAACCTGCAACAGAAAACCAGCGATCCCGCAACATAAATTGACATGCGATGGATTAAAAAATGCACCGCAGGTCAATTTATGAAAGTTTTTTCAGTGTTTTTTTTTTATGCAGTATGTGGATGAGATTTGTTCACATCTTATGCACTTTGCTGCTACTGAATTATGCTGCGGATTCTTTGTAATGAAATCCCTGCGGAAAATCTGCAGTGTTTACTCTACGTGTGAACATACCCTAAAATAAATGTTCAGTGCTACCCCATTAACATTCCCTCCCATGCCCCCCACATGGACACTGGGGCCCATTTGCTCTATTATTGATCAGGTCACAGTTTATTATTTTTTAGAAAAAAAAAACACTTCTGCAGTGGCCCTCCTTCCAGACTGGAGCAAATTACACCCTGACGTTTTCGCCAGTACATTGTCCTACTATAAAAAGTAGCCCAATGATGGTATAGGGCTGTGCAGGGAGGGAGAGGGCTGTTGGGGGGAGTTGTGATGACATGTTTGTTACTTGATATGTACATTCTGTAATTTTTCAATGGCTGGAATAGTATATGCTTGTTAATCTTTGTATTAGAAAACATTGGCAATAAACTTAATCTGATTTAAAAAATAAAATAAAAAGTAGCCCAACGAACTCAGTTAACCAGGGACCATGTGATGTAAACTAACCAATGACAGCTCAGAGCTGTCACTTCATACTTTACTGTCACAGACCCAGAAAGGTAAGTATAAGGCCTTATTCACACGAATGTATCCGTTTTGCGCACATAAAAAATGCAGCGTCTTTACTGTATGGTGCTTGTCAGAGTTTTTTTTACGCACGTATGTCATCCAGATGTCATGCGTTTTTTACTTCAGCAAAATAAACTGAAAGAGGTGGTTTTCTTTTTCTCATAATTTCTTTAGCAACTGTTGCGTGAATCACGCACAGCACACGGATGTGCGTCTGTGTGCTGTCCGTGATTTTCATGCACCCATTGACTTCAATGGGTGCGTGATGCGCAAAAAACGCACAAGTATAAGACATGCAGTAAGTTTCACGCAGCGGACACACGCTGCGTGTAAAACACTGAATGTCTGAATGGCCCCATTGACTTGCATAGGTCCGTGTGATGTGCGTTATTTTCACGGACGTAACACGGACGTGAAATACGCTCGTGTGAATTAGGCCCAACAATGGTTTTTCTTTTTTACTAATTAGGCCTAATACACATGACCGTATTTTGCGTCGCACGTGAAAATAACGCACGTCACACGGACCTATGCAAGTCAATGGGGCCATTCAGACATTCAGTGTTTTTCACGCAGCGTGTGTCCGCTGCGTGAAACTCACTGCATGTCCTATACTTGTGTGTTTTCTGTGCACCACACACACATTGAAGTCAATGGGTGCGTGAAAATCACGGACAGCACACAGACGCACATCCGTGTGCTGTGCGTGATTTACACAACAGTTGCTAAAGAAATGGTGAGAAAAAGAAAACCCCCTCCTTTTTGCTGACGTAAAAAACGCATGACATACGGATGACATACGCTGACAAGCATCATACACTGATGTCACATGGAACTGCAATGCAGGAAAAATGCTGCCTTTTTTACGCGCGCAAAACAGACACATTCGTGTGAATAAGGCCGTAACGGCATTTTTATTTTTAATAAAATCATTAACGAAGGTTGTGTGTGGGGACTTTTATTTCAATAAAAAAAATATGTTTGGTGTTTTTTTAACTTCATTACTACTGCCTTAGCAATGGTGGCAGTCTGATAGACCGGTCCGCGTCCATTACTAAGGCGGGGCTTAGTGTTAACCAGTGAAGAGGCTAACACTAACCCCCCATTATTACCCCTGTACCCAACACCACCAGGGGTGCTGGGAAGAGCCGGGTACCATCCAGTACCCGACCATCTGTAGTGATGGTCGGGTACTGGGTCAACCGCAGGCTGGTATTATTAGCCGGGGAAAGGCCAAAAATCTTTTCCACCCTGGTAATGCTTGCCTGCTGCTTTGTTGTATCTTGCTGGTTAGGCCAATGAACTTAGGTAACCGGCCACCACGTGATGTAAACTAACCAAAGACATCTTAGATCTGTCATTGCTTAGTTACTGAGCCTTATAAGTGGAGCAGGATCACCTGAGATGAGACAGAATTTTGGCGCATCTCGGATGCGTGTGCCACTATAAACCTAGTGCGGGGACTCCTTCAGATACAAAGAAGTCCCCGCGCTAGGAGTTACTAGCATTGGTGGGGCTCAGCAATGAAGGTTCCGTTGATGCAGGCCTGGTCTTTTCTGATCAGGCCTGCTCCAACGGAATGACGGCAGGCAGCGTGATTACGTCATTGTGCCGCCTGCGCCACAAGAAAGTGCTGAATGATGAGGAAGGGAATTAATAGTTCCCTTGCTTCACCAGTGCTTTCAATTGCATCAGTTTCCTGAGGACATGGATACAATTGAAAACAGTACAGTACATTAGGGCCGTCACGATTCCAGATTTTGTACTTTGATATCGATACTTTGTGTAGTATTGCGATTCTCAATACCAAAACAATACTATAGAATAATAAAAAATAAAAAAAAGTTCTTCCGTTTTCTGTTGTGAGGCATCTGGTATGAAGAATTTTGAACCTCTATGTGCCTCACATTAATAGTAATTAACCCCATAGTGTTTCTCACAGTCATAATGGACAACATTAGGTTAATGTGTGAGGTACATGATGGGGTTAATTACTATTTATGTGAGGCAAATCGGGCTCAAAGTTCATAACACCTCGTGCCTCACATTAATAAGTGAAAGAAAGCAGTTTTCATATTTATTTTAGTGTTCACATTATAAATGATGCTATAAATTTGTTGTGCAGGTTATTACGGTCACGACGATACCGAATGTGTGTATATTTTATGTATTGAGACTTTATTTTATGTGGAAAAAGGCATTCTATCCACTAAATTAGCTGAGAAATTATACCCCATTTATCCGCACATACCAAGTTGGTATTTTGTCCCCAAGGTACACAAAAACAGGGAGTCCCCCCCAGGACGCCCTATAGTTGCTGGGATACAGTCAGTTACTGAACCCTTGTCCAAGTACACAGACTGGCTTCTTAGGCCTACTCTGAGGGAAATTCTCTTACTTGAAGGATACCAATGACTTCCTTGTGGCTTTTGAGGATTTTGACTGGTGTAGTGGATATAAACTAGCTTCAATTGACGTGGAAAGTCTGTGTACCCGAATTCCATATAATTTGGGTATTACAGCTGTAAGAAAACTATTAGGAAATACAGAAAAAAGTGTCCAATACATTGACTTCATTTGTGACTCGTTGGAATTCATCCTAACACATAACGCGTTTAGGTTCAATTGCAAGTGGTATTTACAAACATTGGGAACCGTTATGGAGACCCCCGTAGCAAGTACATAAGCAAATATCTTTCTTGCATTCTTCGAAGAAACATATTTCTACTATATCAAACAAATTTTCTCGTCACATTAAACTCTATTTGAGATATGTGGACGATATTTTCATAATCTGGTCGGGTACAGACACAGATTTTTCTGGGTTTGTAGCCCACCTCAACTTTAGCCCCATCAGGACACAGCCTGTTTTGGCCTTCAGGACGCAGCCAATTTTTTCAAATCTGACATGCTTCACTTTATGTGGTAATAACTTCGGAATGCTTTTACCTATCCAAGCGATTCTGAGATTGTTTTCTCGTGACACATTGGACTTTATGTTACTGCCAAAATGTGCTCGATACATTAAGTATTTAATTGTGAAAAACACCAAAATGTAGCGAAAAATTGCAAAAATTTGCATTTTTCTAAATTTATATGTATCTGCTTGTAAGACAGATGGTAATACCACACAAAATTGTTGCTAATTAACATCACCCATATGTCTACTTTAGAATGGCATTGTTTTTTGAACATCCTTTTATTTTTCTATGACATCACAAGGCTTAGAACTTTAGCAGCAATTTCTCACATTTTCAAGAAAATTTCAAAAGGCTATTTTTACAAGGACCAGTTCAGTTGTGAAGTGGATTTTAGGGCCTTATATATTAGAAACCCTCGATAAGTCACCCCATTTTAAAAACTTCACCCCTCAAAGTATTCAAAACAGCATTTAGAAAGTTTCTTAACCCTTTAGATGTTTCACAGGAATTAAGGCAAAGTAGAAGTGAAATTTTCAAATTTCTTTTTTTTTTTTGCAGAATTTAATATTTCATCTATTTTTTGTAACACAGAAAGTTTTACCAGAGAAACGCAACTCAATATCTATTGCCCAGATTCTGCAGTTTTTAGAAATACCACACATGTGGCCCTAGTGCACTTATTGACTGCAGCACAGGCCTCAGAAACAAAGGAACAAGACAATGCGCTGCCTACATGTGAGGTTCCGGGATCACTGCAATTCTATTGCAACAGGTGTGGGAGCCCCAAGATTGATAGAACATATTAGGAACACTCACGCAGGCAGATCAGATGTCCTTACATTTGCAGGGATAGAAATGGTTAATTTACCACCAGCAGTAGGTGACCGCAATAGATTGCTACTTCAGAGAGAGACCAGTTGGATTATAAAAACAAATGCACTAGGTAATCTTGGCCTTAATGACCGCAATGATTTAGGTGTGTTTTTATAACTTTTGTCTTTTTAACTTGTGCCGTGTGTTATGTTTTTATGTTTCCATGACAACCCACATAGCTCACGCATATAAGGGCGTGTAGGCGTGTGCTGTCAGCAGAAGGCTTGAGAAAGCGTGTCTACGCGCAAACAGCTGTTGCCTGTAATCTGTGTACTCCGTCTCTCCTCCCACTTCACTTTTTGAGCAATAAAGCATTTGAAAACATTGAATACGGTGAGTGCGGCTCTATTTCCTTCTTCATTCATTGTGTTACTAATGAACTTTTCTTGCTGAACCAGCACCTCCCTTGACACACAACAGAACAGTGTGTATGCTACCTTGGCCAAACGTCCGGAGGACTATTTATTGCAGAAGTGCCGACTTATTTTCTTTTCACTACTGAGATTTATTTTAGTGTTTATTGTAAAAAAATTGGTGTTTTTTTGTATTTTTTTTATTTAACATTACTTTATTTTTACTTTTTTATTTTAAAACTTTAATGTACTGGCATATATCTATATGTCAGTACATTAGCCTGTGTATTGATAGTACACAGGCAGTTGTTATGACATACCTCAGTATGCCCTAACAACAGGAAATATGGTCAGACAGCCATGGGGTCCTTCAATGGACCCTGGATTGTCTGCCAGACGTGGCGGGCAGTATCCGATGAGGCAGAAGACACTTGACGTGGCAGAAGACACCTGACGTGGCAGAAGACACTTGACGTGACAGAAGACACTTGACGTGGCAGAAGACACTACTCCAACGCTGGTAGGCACAGGAACTAGAACAATACGGAATATAGGAACGGTAACAGGGCACGGGTAACAGCTGGAACGGGAGACACTAAGGGACCATTGCGAGACAGACAGGGAAAGACTAACAACGCTCAGGCAAGGATTAGAAGGCCAGGGGCCTTCTTATAGACCAGGAAATTGTGGCAGTTGATAGTGATGACGATTTCCTATTTGCGCGCGCTGGCTTTTTAAGGCCGGGCGTGAGCGTGCGCGCGCACCCTACGGGACACAGCCGAACGGAGCGGAAGTGAGCGCTGGCATCTCCTAGGAGGGAGACGGAGACCAGCGCTCACAGATCCATGACTGCGGGCGTCGGGAGGTGAGTAAACCCGACGGCCCGCGGCCATGGACGCTACAGTATCCCCCCTCTTACGCCCCCTCTTCTTGGGACCAGAGTGAGAGAGGAACTTTTTAATAAGAGCAGGGGCGCTGAGGTTCTCTTCTGGCTCCCAGGACCTCTCCTCAGGACCAAACCCTCTCCAGTCCACCAAATAGAAAGTCCTTCCTCCTACCCTTTTGCAGTCCAGGATCTCCTTTACCTTGAATACATTAGAAGGACCGCAGGAAGCAACTGTGGAACTAGAAGTCTTGCTGTAGCGGTTCAGGATCACTGGTTTCAGGAGGGACACGTGGAAGGAGTTAGGGATTCTGAGGGTAGGAGGCAGCCGCAGCTTATAGGAGACAGGGTTGATTTGTTGCAGGATCTCGAAAGGACCAAGGAACCTGGGAGCAAACTTGTATGAAGGCACCATCAAGCGAATGTTCCGAGAGGACAGCCAGACTTTAGTCCCAGGAAGATACTGAGGCGGCTCTCTTCTCCTAGCATCCGCCTTTTGCTTCATGCGATCTACCGCCAGCAAAATAGAGGACCGGGTCTGTTGCCAGATTTGCAGGAAGTCCCCATATGCAGAGTCAGCAGCGAGTACCTGAGATGAAGTTGATACAGGAAGAGGGACTCTGGGATGTTGACTGTACACGATGTGAAATGGAGTAGTAGTGGTGGACTCACTTGTGTGGTTGTTGTAAGAATATTCGGCCCAATGAAGAAGCTGTACCCAGTTATCGTGCTGTGAAGAGATGAAGTGGCCGAGGTAATTTTCTATGATCTGGTTGATCCTCTCAACTTGCCCATTGGATTGGGGGTGATAGGCAGAGGAAAAGTCCAAACTCACATCCAGGAGTTTACAGAGGGCTCTCCAGAATATAGAGGTAAACTGAACCCACCGGTCGGACACAATGTGAAGAGGCAAGCCATGTAAGCGAAAGATGTTCTGAATGAAGAGACTCGCCAGTCGGGGAGCAGAAGGTAGGCCGGTCAGCGGGATAAAATGTGCCATCTTAGAGAACCGGTCCACCACCACCCAGATGGTGTTGCATCCTGCTGAGAGAGGAAGGTCTGTGACGAAGTCCATTGCGATGTGCTGCCAGGGGGCACTGGGTACAGGCAGAGGTTGAAGCAGGCCGGCAGGCTTGGAGTGAGTCACTTTATTAGAGGCACACACCGTGCAAGCAGAGACAAAGTCCAGAACATCCTTAGGTAGCGTGGGCCACCAAAAGTGACGAGCAATCAGGTCTTGGGTTTTACGGACACCAGCGTGTTACCAGCTAGTTTAGAACTGTGTCCCCAGCGGAGAATTCTTTTTCTGTCTGCCAACCGAACAAAAGTTCTCCCTGGAGGGATATTTCTAAGCTGCAGAGGGTTGGCGGTGACAACGCAGGATGGGTCTATGATCGTCTGAAGGGACTCCACCGTGTCTTCCGTCTCAAAAGATCTGGACAGGGCATCGGCCCTCACATTCTTGTCAGCGGGAGGGTAGTGGAGCAGAAATTGGAAATGGGTGAAGAACAGTGACCACCTGGCTTGACGAGGATTCAGTCTTTGAGCGGACTGAAGGTATGTGAGGTTCTTGTGGTCGGTGAAGATCAGGATGGGGTGAGCTGCGCCTTCTAGAAGATGTCTGCACTCCTCCAGGGCCAATTTGATAGCCAGTAGCTCCCGATCTCAAATGGAGTAATTGCGCTCAGCAGAAGAGAACAGTCTTGAGTAGTAACCACATACAACTGCCTTTCCTCTGGAGCTCCTCTGGAACAGAAGTGCGCCTGCACCAACAGAGGAAGCGTCCACCTCTAGTGAGAACTGCCGATATACGTCAGGGTGATGGAGGATTGAAGCTGAAGTGAAGGCTCTCTTGAGGCTAATGTATGCGGACTCTGCCTCTAGAGTCCACACCTTGGCGTTCACACCCTTCTTGGTAAGGGTAGAGATGGGAGCCGTCAGAGAAGAAAAGTTCGGAATAAACTGCCGGTAGAAATTGGCGAAACCCAGGAACCGCTGTATGGCCCTTAGGCCTTGAGGACGTGGCCATTCCAGGACATACTTTAGTTTCTCAGGGTCCATCTTATGGCCTTGATCCGAGATGACGTAGCCCAGGAAGGGCAAAGACCTCTTTTCAAAGGTGCATTTTTCTAACTTGGCATACAAGCGATTCTCTCTTAGTCGCAGAAGAACTTGATGAACATGCCTCCGATGGGCCATCAGATCTGGGGAGAAAATTAGAATATCATCGAGATAAACTACAACACACATATAGAGGAGATCTCGGAAGATATCATTAACGAACTCCTGAAACACTGCGGGAGCGTTACACAGTCCGAAGGGCATCACTAGGTTTTTGTAGTGCCCATCGTGGGTGTTAAATGCCGTCTTCCATTTGTCACCCCGGCGAATCCGGATTAGGTTATAGGCCCCCCGCAGATCTAGCTTGGAAAATTTTTTGGCTCCTCGTATGCGATCAAACAGCTCGGAAATAAGTGGCAACGGGTATTTGTTCTTGACCGTGATCTGATTGAGACCACGGTAGTCAATGCAGGGTCGGAGAGATCCATCTCTCTTTTTGACGAAGAAGAAGCCTGCCCCGGCCGGGGAGGAAGATTTTCGAATAAAACCCCTCTCCAAGTTCTCCTTGATATAGGCTGACATCGATAAAGTCTCTGGCAAGGAGAGAGGATATACTCGTCCACGGGGAAGAGAAGCATTGGAAACCAGTTCAATGGGACAGTCATAATTCCGATGTGGAGGCAACGTCTCAGCCTCTCTTTTGCAAAAGACATCCGCAAAACTGGCATACTGAGATGGTAGGCCGGAAAGTGACTTAGGCAGTGGGGGCACAACAGGACGGACTTGTGACAGGCAATGGCTATGGCATCTGGAACCCCATTGAAGAACCTCTCCAGAATTCCAGTCGTGTTGGGGCGTGTAGACGGAGCCATGGCAGACCCAGCAGGATAGGGTTGATAGCCTTGGGTAGTACCAGGAAGGTGATCTGTTCTGAGTGAAGAGCTCCGACCCGTAGCGTCAACAGCTCAGTGATGAACATGATCGGATCAGGCAATGGTAGACCATTCACAGAGGCAACTGCCAGGGGTCTCTCCAGACGGACTATGGGTAGTCGAAACCGATCCACTAGATCCTGCTGGATAAATTAGCAGCCGCTCCAGAGTCGAGATAGGCGGAAGAAGGATGTGATGTCTGTCCGGTGACGATGGCCACATGTATCGATAATCTGGAAGAGGTTTTAACGTTTGGAGACGTTCCACCTAGAGTTCCACCTAGAGTCAATGCAGGGTCGGAGAGATCCATCTCTCTTTTTAACGAAGAAGAATCCTGCCCCGGCCAGGGAGGAAGATTT
This sequence comes from Rhinoderma darwinii, assembly GCF_050947455.1. Lineage (NCBI taxonomy): Eukaryota > Metazoa > Chordata > Amphibia > Anura > Rhinodermatidae > Rhinoderma > Rhinoderma darwinii. The sequence continues at coordinate 364,230,617 of NC_134688.1, forward strand.
TCGAATAAAACCCCTCTCCAAGTTCTCCTTGATATAGGCTGACATCGATAAAGTCTCTGGCAAGGAGAGGGGATATACTCGTCCACGGGGAAGAGAAGCATTGGGAACCAGTTCAATGGGACAGTCATAATTCCGATGCGGAGGCAACGTCTCAGCCTCTCTTTTGAAAAAGACATCCGCAAAACTGGCATACTGAGATGGTAGGCCGGAAAGTGACTTAGGCAGTGGGGGCACAACAGGACGGACTTGTGACAGACAATGGCTATGGCATCTGGAACCCCATTGAAGAACCTCTCCAGAATTCCAGTCGTGTTGGGGCGTGTAGACGGAGCCATGGCAGACCCAGCAGGATAGGGTTGATAGCCTTGGGTAGTACCAGGAAGGTGATCTGTTCTGAGTGAAGAGCTCCGACCCGTAGCGTCAACGGCTAAGTGATGAACATGATCGGATCAGGCAATGGTAGACCATTCACAGAGGCAACTGCCAGGGGTCTCTCCAGACGGACTATGGGTAGTCGAAACCGATCCACTAGATCCTGCTGGATAAAATTAGCAGCCGCTCCAGAGTCGAGATAGGCGGAAGAAGGATGTGATGTCTGTCCGGTGACGATGGCCACATGTATCGATAATCTGGAAGAGGTTTTAACGTTTGGAGACGTTCCACCTAGAGTTCCACCTGGAGTCAATGCAGGGTCGGAGAGATCCATCTCTCTTTTTAACGAAGAAGAATCCTGCCCCGGCCGGGGAGGAAGATTTTCGAATAAAACCCCTCTCCAAGTTCTCCTTGATATAGGCTGACATCGATAAAGTCTCTGGCAAGGAGAGGGGATATACTCGTCCACGGGGAAGAGAAGCATTGGGAACCAGTTCAATGGGACAGTCATAATTCATATGCGGAGGCAACGTCTCAGCCTCTCTTTTGAAAAAGACATCCGCAAAACTGGCATACTGAGATGGTAGGCCGGAAAGTGACTTAGGCAGTGGGGGCATAACAGGACGGACTTGTGACAGACAATGGCTATGGCATCTGGAACCCCATTGAAGAACCTCTCCAGAATTCCAGTCAAGTGTCGGGGCGTGTATACGAAGCCATGGCAGACCCAGCAGGATAGGGTTGATAGCCTTGGGTAGTACCAGAAGGTGATCTGTTCCGAGTGAAGAGCTCCGACCCGTAGCGTCAATGGCTCAGTGATGAACATGATCGGATCAGGCAATGGTAGACCATTCACAGAGGCAACTGCCAGGGGTCTCTCCAGACGGACTGTGGGTAGTCGAAACCGATCCACTAGATCCTGTTGGATAAAATTAGCAGCCGCTCCAGGGTCGAGATAGGCGGAGGAAGGATGTGATGTCTGTCCGGTGACGATGGCCACAGGTATCGATAATCTGGAAGAGGTTTTAACGTTTGGAGACGTTCCACCTAGAGTTGCCTCTCCAATCAACCCTAGGTACTGGAGTTTCCCGGTTTCTGTGGGCATTGGCACACAAAATGACCCTTGAGGCCACAATACATACAAAGTCCAGAGGAGCGTCTGCGCTACTTCTCCTGTTCAGATAACCGGACTCTGTCTACCTGCATGGGTTCTTCAGGTAGCGCACTAGGAGTGGACAATAGTGGTCTCTGGACAGAGGGTGCTGGTCTGTGGGCCCGGCTCTCCTGACGAACCTCTTGAGAGCGCTCCCGGATTCTCATATCAACCCGGGTGGCTAACAGGATGAGGGCATCCAAGGTAGAAGGAAGGTCGTGGGCTGCCAGTTCGCCGTTGATGTGAGAGGACAGTCCCTGCCAGAAGGTCGCCACCAGTGCCTCATTGTTCCATGCCAGCTCGGCTGCTAGGGTACAGAAGGAGATAGCATACTCCCCTACTGTGGAGCCTTCTTGCTTGAGGGTCAACAGAGTGGCTGCGGCAGAGGATGTTCGACCCGGCTCCTCGAACACGGCACGAAAGTACTGCAGGAACAAGGTTAGGTCCGCGGATACAGGTCCTTGTTGCTCGAAGATTGGGTTCGCCCATGCGAGGGCCTTGCCAGCGAGGAGGGAGATAATAAACGCCACTTTGGCCTCCTCGGAGGGGAAGAGATGAGGCCGTAGCCTAAAATGCACCGTGCATTGATTGAAAAATCCTCTACATTCTCTGGGGTCACCGTCGTAGCGAGGAGGAAGAGGCAGAGGAACTGAGGATCCGGAACAAACAGGGGGAGCAACAGGCAGTGGCACGGCAACAGCTTCAGTAGGAAGAACCGGAGGTGGAACAGCGAGTAGATCCAGGCGGACCAGGATAGAATTCACCGCCTCAAGGAGTTGATCCTGACGTGTGCGTAGGTCATGCATCTCTGTCTGAATCTTCTGTACTGGGGTCTTGGGCTGGCCAGCGGGTTCCATGGCCTGAGCGTACTGTCACGGACACAGGGTATGTGGACCCACTAGGCCACTCCGCCGTAGCGGGGAGGCAGCTGACCAGGTCACAGTCTATGCGAAAGTCAAATGGCAGACAGTAATGCTTGGGTACCTGAAATAGTCCGGACGGTGGCTGTGGCTTCAGCACGGATGGAGGCTGGTGCGGCAGGTGGCGCCAGACATGGCGGGCAGTATCTGATGAGGCAGAAGACACTTGACGTGGCAGAAGACACCTGACGTGGCAGAAGACACTTGACGTGGCAGAAGACACTTGACGTGGCAGAAGACACTTGACGTGGCAGAAGACACTACTCCAACGCTGGTAGGCACAGGAACTAGGCCAATACGGAATATAGGAACGGTAACAGGGCACGGGTAACAGCTGGAACGGGAGACACTAAGGGACCATTGCGAGACAGACTGGGAAAGACTAACAATGCTCAGGCAAGTATTAGAAGGCCAGGGGTCTTCTTATAGACCAGGAAATAGTGGCAGTTGATAGTGATGACGATTTCCTATTTCACAGCAGCACAGAATCTGCACGCTCCTCTCCTGAAATATTCTGTGCTGCTGTGAGCTCTGCTCTTACCATTACGTAGCTCTCAGTCTGTTACCTCTCCTCCACTCCTGTCCTCAATAACATCTTTACATGATTGGCAAGTCACCACCCCGCACAAGATCCGCACACTCATCTCCTGAAATACTCTATGCTGCCTTAAACTCTGTGGACAGGTCAGGATCCTGTTTGTTTTAAATGCTGCTGGGGAACCCGCTCGATCCACTATATAAGGCTGCGCCTCCATTCTCTTCTGCCCCAGTCACTTATTCCCAAGCACTGTAGCGCAGCCTTATATAGTGGATCGAGCGGGTTCCCCAGCAGCATTTAAAAGAAACAGGATCGTGACCTGTCCACAGAGTTTAAGGCAGCACAGAGTATTTCAGGAGATGAGCACGGCCGGGCACGGCTGGCCACGGGCAGCCTGTCGTTTTTCCGAGCCGTGCTCCCATTATAAAGTATAGGAGCACGGCCCGTAAAATAAAAAAATAGAACATGTTCTATCTTTTTAACGGCACGGGCACCTTCCCGTGAGAAAACGGGAAGGTACCCGTGGCTAACAGAAGTCTATGGGCCCGCCATTTTGGGTCGTAATTACGACCCGTAATAACGGGTGTTTTTACGGTCGTGTGCATGAGGCCCCGTAATGACGGGTGGCTACATGTGTGCACCCGTCATTACGGCAGCATTGCTAGGCGATGTCAGTAAATAGTCACTGTCCAGGGTGCTGAAAGAGTTAACTGATCGGCAGTAACTGTTTCAGCACCCTGGACAGTGTATTCCGATCAGAATATAGAGTAACCTGTAAAAAAAATATAGACGTTCGTACTTACCGAGAACTTTCTGCTTCCTCCAGTCCGGTCTCCCGGCCGTTGCCTTGGTGACGCGTCCCTCTCGACATCCGGCCCGACATTCCTGGATGACGTTACAGCCCATGTGACCGCTGCAGCTAATTACAGGCTGCCGCGGCCTCTGCAGCCAATCACAGGCTGCCGTGTCAGGAAAGAAGGTAGGACTGGAGGAAGAAGAGGGACTTGTCACCAAGACAACGACCGGGTACGTATGAAATACTTTTTATTTTTATTTTAATCAGCAGCCTCTTTTCTCTATCAGTGATTGATAGAGACAAGTGGCTGCCGATTTGTATAATATTTTTGACCGGGTTCGGTCAAAACGTGTTCGGCCGAACCCGGTGAAGTTCGGATTCGCTGCAAACCGAATTTTTCCCGATGTTCGGACCGAAACCGGGTTCGATTGTCTTGGTTCGCTCATCTCTAGATGAGATCATCCGCTCTAAAATGTCCATGGCTATAGGCCTTTTTTTTACACCGATCTAAGATCCTAACGAGATGAAAAGCAGTGTTTATTCCTTTTAGACAGAGAAAGGATGGTCTGATTAATAAGGATAAGTTTCCCAGTCTAAAATAATGTTTTGGCATTAGATTTCCTAATTAAAAAAGCGGGGGTGAAAAGGCATGACATATTAACTGTGCAGAAGAACTTTCATTTTAAATATAGCACATTTGCTAAACTGGTTGTGCAACCCCGACGAGCATTTGATCAGGTCACTCTGTATCAAAGTCAACAGTGGGGAGAAGATGCATAAAAACAGAGGCTAAGTCTGTGAGGAGAAAAAAATCAAGGCGCTCCGCTTAAATGAGGAAGCAGACAAGGGGCAAGTGGCACGTCTCTGTGGAAAAAATACTTTGAGGACCTTTACGTTTTGAAAATCAATCATAGGGCTGATTCAGGTGAGCGTGTATCACGTCCATGTGACGGACTTAAAACAACGGCCGTCACACGGACTCATGTATTTCAATGGGGCCGCTCATACGACCGTTGTTTCGACGGGGCATGTGAAGGGTCCATGAAAAAATAGGACATGTCCTATTTTACTGCGTGTCACGCATCCCTCCATAGACTCTAATTTATGAGGGATCCGTGACAACGCGTCCCGCACGGGTGCACCTCGGACGTGAAAGACTTCAGTTTTTCACGTCCGAGGTTACCGACGCTCGTCTGAATGTAGCCTTAAAATTGGATAGCTGGTGATAGCGATCTGCCAATTTTAAATGACGACTACCTATTACATTTCTTGATTACAGAGAACATGTCAGAGCTACAAGGATGAATTAAAGATAAAAAACATAATGGGCAGCTTGTCTAATTCCATTTGTGATTAATTCAAAAGGCTTGAAGTGTAAAGGGGGTTTTACACTGCACGATTATCGGGCAGATGAGCGATCTAGGAACACTCGTTGCGAATAATTGCCCAGTGTAAACAGGGGAACGATCAGCAGATGAACGAGCAAACGCTCGATCATCTGCTGGTCGTATCGTTTTAAAAAAGTGAAATATTATCGTTGTCGGCAACACACATGTGTAAACAGGGAGACACGCTGGCTACATTATAATAATGTATGAGTAACAACCGCTCGTCCTCATCCATAGCTCCGTGTGACAGAAGGAAGCAAACAAGCGCCAATCAACGAAGTCTCGTTCATCGGCGCTCGATGCACTGGCAGCTTACCGGCCGGTGTAAAAGGGCCTCAAGGAAGAGATCGACAGCCGTATGTTTAATCTTAAACACATATGATGTAGTACCAATTGCCATGATCAAAGGCCTTTTCATCATCATTAGAAAGGAGAGGGGCTGGTATTTCAATTAACATAATGTGGGAGGGCCCTTGCATGTTTGTTTCTTGCTATGTTTATATTATTTTAATTAGTTTAACTTTTTTAATTATATATAATATACATAATCTCCACACCAATATCTCTGAATTGCGGATGATCTCCAAAGGTTGAATCTCTTATTTACTTCTGTATGCATGGTATTTTATAGTCAGACATGCCAAACCTATTATTGCTAGGAACCACTTTTCTATTAAAAGTTTTAAATCATATTTTAAAAAAATTATCTTTTACATTTTGGTCCCTTTGTGCAGCTCACCAGTTGTTTGCACTTTCCTCTACTTCAAAGGATTCAGCAGCAGTCACTAGCGCAGGCAGAACTTGTACTACAGTGAACTTAGCTTTGAAAAGTGAATATTCGATAACACTGTAGTGTAACTAGACAGGAGAAGAGAACAGCATAGAAAGAACATCATTATTTCTGTTGCTGACTGCTGAGCTGGTGTTAGACTTGTCTGACTAAGAAACTTCTGTCAGGTGAAAAAAAGGTTACATTCTATGCATTGGGAAAATCGTACAAAAGGGAAAACTAACCACTGAAACCAACGAGAAAAATATTTTTTTTTATAAAACACACTGAAAAATTATTATAAAAGAAGAGTACGTATATAATTTCTATACTTTGCATGGTTTACACATTTAATAACAACAGCAGTAATAATCAATATCACCATCAATGAACTTTCTGTTGAGCACTGATATGGTGACAATATAAGACATTTGAAAAGGATAGAAAACACACAAATACAGACACTCATAAACACATGCAACTTATTTCAGTCTAAGGGTATGTTCACACGGCCTATTTACGGACGTAATTCGGGCGTTTTTGCCCCGAATTACGTCCAAAAATAGCGCCTCAATAGCGCTGACAAACATCTGCCCATTGAAAGCAATGGGCAGACGTTTGTCTGTTCACACGAGGCGTAATTTACGCGCCGCTGTCAAAAGACGGCGCGTAAATAGACGCCCGCGTCAAAGAAGTGACCTGTCACTTCTTTGGCCGTAATTGGAGCCATTATTCATTGACTCCAATGAATAGCAGCGCTAATTACGCCCGTAATTGACGCGGCGTTCAAGCACCTGCACATGCCGTTACGGCTGAAATTACGGGGATGTTTTCAGGCTGAAACATCCCCGTAATTTCAGTCGTTGCGGACGCCCTCGTGTGAACATACCCTAATTGTTGAGGCAGAGCACCTGAAAAAAATTCTATGAAAGGGTAAGGCCACACGGTGCAGTCACGGTGCGTTTAAGTTGTGTTTTTATACCGCAGCAAGTCATTTTTCAATAGAAGTCAATGGGGAAATTTTGGTTATGGACAGACTGCTGCTATTATATTACAATGTGTTTTTTGTGCAGTTAACTGCATCTTCATAATGTCCGACCGCATGCAGTTAATGACTGCGCTTCCAAAGTTGTTGCTGAACTGCTTGCGTTTTTGCTAACAGTTCTGCAATGCATTGTAATGAACTATATACAGGAAGCACCTAACAAACTTCAACACGGGTAAAAACTATGTCCATCATTTATTTCCTTTAAAAACGCAACAGAACTGCAGAATTACAGAGACAAAAAACGCATGCAGTTGACCCCGTGCAGTTTTCAAATGCATCAAAACCGCGTCAACGACGCACCGTGTGGCCTTACCCTAAGTAACCATTTGAAAAATATATATATATATACAATCATTCTCATACATTAACGACTCTACATATATTATAGAGCATGCATATATTTTATATATCAGTATCACTATCTTATCTGCTATTCCTATTATTCACCTTTTGCTGTTTGTTTGTTTTTTTCACACATTTCCATTAGGGCACAGCTATGACCTGTGACTTGGACTAAGCGTCACAGCAAAGTATAGTAGGTGAGATAGTACCAGACTTCAATGGTTGTTAGAAGGAAAATAAGAAATGTTGGGACATCCTCACGCTGTACCATATATCTCAAAGAGTAGCGATAGTGACAGCATTCTGTTCAAAATATGATTTTTACTGTGCCCAAAGCGGCATACAGATAAGCAGCAACGTTTTAATGGCTTTATGTCAAGCTCCATTTAGCCAAGCATAAAAAAATTTAATCCGAAAACCAATCAAGTAAATACTTCTCTCTATTAGCCATCATAAGGCCTTATTCACATGGACGTGTCCGTTTTACGCGCGCTAAAAACGCTGCGTTTTGCGCGCGCAAAAGGTCCGTGTGGCATCAGCATATGGTGCGTGGCTTCGTGATTTTCGCACAGCCGGCATCATTATGACACTCTGGTTTTATGTTTACAAACAGAAAAGTACGGGGTGCTTTTCTGTTTTCATTCATTTATTTTACTACTGTAGAGCTTCCGTGTGCCGTGCACGATTTGCACGCACCCATTGACTGCACATACGCTGCATGAAATTCACTGACAGTCTGAATGGCCCCATTCACTAACATAGGTCCGTGCGACGCGTGTAAAAATCACGCGCGTATCACGAACGTATAACACGTTCGTGTGAATAAGGCCTTAAACATATCCTGCAATGCCCCATAAATGGATGTCACTGGAAGCCAGCACTTACCCTAAGGGCTTATTCAGATGATCGTGTAATAGGTCCGTGCAACGCGCGTGATTTTAGTCTATGGGGCCGTGCAGACTGTCCGTGAGTTTCATGCAGCGTTACAGCATTAAAAACTATGAATGAAAATAGAAAAGCACCACATGCGTTTCTATTTACAAACATACAAACAGAGTGTCATAATGATGGCGGCTGCGTGAAAATCACGCAGCCACGCATCATACGCGGCTGACACACGGAGCTGTTATCTACCTTTTGTGCGTGCAAAACACAGCGTTTTTTTGCGAGCACAAAATGCACACTCTCGTGTAAATCCGGCCTAAATGTACAGTGCAGGAAGTAAAGTCCTCCTGGGTTGGATTTGCTGCAGAAAATGTCACTTCAAACCTGACCCAGAATATGCATGCAAATCTGCTACAAAATCAGTGCCAAATCTTATTTTGGTGTGAATTGTGCAGTGGATTTTTCATTTTGAAAAACAGTTAATAAAAAAGGCTCTATGCTTACCCGCCTTGACACTCCCTTGGCAATGCATCTCTGGTCCTTCCACTGAAAAAAGTTTAAGAAAAAAAAATAATTAAATGTACCATTCTGCGACATATTGGTGCTGCTAGGATGCAGCAGAAATTTAGCAAAGATGGTGTAAGGACCTTCATCCCAGGGCCAAGCAATTCACATGTCAGCAAGCCACTTGCAGACAAGAATTTAAGAGTTGGGAATTCTAACCCACAGGCGAATGTAGCCAACCTCGGACGTTAAAAACTACAGTTTTTCCCGTTCAAGATACACCCGTGTGGGATGCCTTATTACGCATCCCCCATAGACTAGAGTCTATGGAGGGATGCGTGAAGCGCCAAAAAATAGGACATGTCCTTTTTTTTTAACGGACCCTTCACACGCTCGGTTGAAACAATGTTCATGTGAACAGCTTCATTAAAGTACATGAGTCCGTGTGACGGCCGTTGTTTTAATGGCCGTCACCCGGACTAAATATACACTCATCTGAATGAGCCCTTAGACTCCCCCTGGTTTAATCGGTCCTGTCCAAGGACAGGCACAACTCATATTAGGCCAGATGGTCAACTGGAACACTCAGAAAACACGTCCTTACTTTAGGAACAACCGGAGCTCACGAATAGTCCCCTTAGCATATCCGGTCCGGAAGTCACACTTACACGCATGTTCACCGGCACATTTAAGGAGTGGTCCACCAAGATGCAGTCCATATCCAGTAGTAAGATACTCAGTTCCAAACAGACTCCCCCATGACCACCATATCTCCTCCTCTGAGGCATAGCAGCAAGAGCTTCTTCTTACTCCACTTGATCCCACAGCAGGCTCTAGTGGTGAAGTTGGCCTCCATCTAGTGAATACACCTGGGCAGCTGTCCGACTCGACCTGTCGCTGTGGCATGGTAATGCACACAGCCCAAGTACTTTTTGGCCTACCGGTCAGGATGAATCAGCTCTCAGATTTTCCAGGCGTTCGGCATGCCAACCCACAAGATAAACCTCTTGTGTATGAACACTTCTTCCCTTGGAGCATTTCTTTGGCTACTAAATAACACCTCCATTTCCTTGACCCTGTGCTTTCCTGCAGTCACCGTTTCCTTGACTCTCTGCTCTATTGCAGTCTGGTTCTCTTTTCAAATGCACCCCTCTTCCCAGATATGGTGCATCTCATGTAGTGAGAGTTTGTTCTGTCGCTCTGCCTCACTCTACCATAACTTGGTTACCTCTGCCTTTCCCACCAATGGGCATTGCTCTCTTTTCTCTAGCTGAGGCTGGCGCATCTCCTCCAGCATGTCTGGGTCATCAGGCTAATATCAAAAATGGCTGGCCAATGGGATCTCAGGATTTGTTATTTTTCTCAAGGCAAAATCCTGTGGCAAGTTGAAGAGGTAGTGCCCGGCACTAGCAGAGGTGTAACGGTAAAGATGAAAAGAATAGCAGAAGATTTGTTACTAGACCAGTTTTCACCGCACACCTGGTCACAACAGGTAAATCAACACTTCTCCATATAAGAGGCACAGTCTCTTACATATGACGGTTCAGGCTGGTGGTTGATGTCTAACTCTCTCACATTTGTCACAGACAGAGACATGGGCTCCTTCCTGATACAGGGGTTGGTCTGGCAATTTCAGGTCTACTAGGTCGGAATAGGCTTGCTGCACTTGCTGGCTACTTGCACACATAGGAAGACTTCTGCCTGTCACCCACCACAGCTAACAAAACTATGCACACTCAGGGAGGCTCCACCCGCAACACGCTCCAGGACCCACAGACTTAGGCCCAGCATCAGTGCCTGTCGCATCCCACACAGCTTCAACAGCTCTCTCTCCAGCAGTTCTCATGCAGTAAGCTCTCTCTTGTTAGCCAGGTTCCTCCTCTGTCACTGAACACTAAGCCTAGCTTGACAGGAGCAATCCCATTTTTAGGTTTAGGCACCAACCCTAAGTTCAGGACGAGGCTACGCTGCAATGTCCTGACGCTGTTATCGAGCAGCAAAAACATAGTATGTATGGTGTCTGTGCCATACATACTGGAGCCAAGCAATTTAGTTACTAGCAAACCAATGACCATGTGTCACACCTGCAGATAAAACATAACATAACATTACAATGCAATACACAGCATAATATAACACAACACAGAATAACGCAACATAAGTAAAGGAGGTCACTCCTCCTCTGGAATGCCACCTAGTAGATGAAAACAGCATAAAACATACAAAAATGTATCAATTTACCATCCTCTGGCATATATACAAAAATATAATATAAGTACTAAAGTCCAAGAGTTGGAAACTCTTTCCCATGCTCTTACAAACCAAACAACTTCAAATAAAATAAAACACACCCCAAAATGCAAAAATGTGAAAAAAATATGCCTCTCAGAATGCTGTGAGCCAAAACAGAAAAATTTGTTGCATCCTATAGGCCAGAATAAACTGCGTCCTTAAAGGATTAATAGTTCTACCAAAGCCCAGCAAGAACCCACTGTGGTGTGGTTCCAAGCATGGAAAGTCTCCCTTTCAGAAGCATAAACTGGCATAAGATGCTTACTCTATGAAATAAAAATTCTCTACACTACACAACACTCTACGCTAGCTTAGCCACTATCCCGGTCTTGGCCTTTTTTTTATGTGCTCTTGTACTGACTTGCTTCCCAATTTTAAATACTGGCCTTAGGTGTCTACTGTTCAAACCTCATTCTAGACTATCATAGCCTATATTCTGTCTAATTTGCTACTATATCCAGAGGGAGAAATGTACCATATTGGAGAAAGCCTCTCTTGCCTAATAATATTTGGCTATAACCCCTTTCTGCCAGATCTCCTCAATCATTAACCCCTTACCGCCATGGCACGTACATGAACATGGCAGCCATTAAGGGAGAGTATGGAGCGGGTTCACGGGCTGTGCACACTCCATACTTAGTGGGTGACGGCTGTATTACACAGCCGACACCTCACTGCAATAGGCGGAGTCAAAGATCACTTTGATTCCATCCATTAAAGCCCTTAAATGCCATGGTCAATCACGACCACTACATTTAATTAGTTATAATCAAGGGGCAGCCCCCTTCGACGTGCGATCGGCCTCCCCACGAACCGATCACGGAGTGACGATGGTTGTCATGGCAGCTTGGGGGCCTAGTGAAGGTCCCCATGTCTGCCATCTTTGTACTCTGTTGAACCCCTGCCTAATACATTAGTATTGCAGTATATCATGCAAGTGATCCAACGATCGCTGGTTCATGTCCCCTAGGGGGACTAATAAAAAAGTAAAAAAGTTAAATAAAGTTTTAATGTTCCTAAAAATATATATATTAAAGGTAAAATAATAACAATCTTTCCCCATTTTTTCCTAAAGTAATGTTAAAAAAAAAAGTTAACATACTTGGTATCACCGTGTCTGTAAAAGTTCAAACAATCACAATATAGCATTGTTTAACCTGCTCAGTGAATGCTGTAAATATAAATACATATATATGTATATATATATATATATATATATATATATATATATATATATGTGTGTGTATATATATGTATAAAACACGCAAATTTCAGTTTTTTTGTCAAATGGAATGATGGGAAAATGAAAAAGTAGTAGTAGTAATAAAAATAAATAAAAAAACATGTAGTTTCTATAGTCTTATGTCACGCAAAAAAACAAGCCCTTATACGGCTATGTCGATGAAAAAATGTAACAGTTATGGTTTTTGGAAGACGGGGAGGAAAAAACTAAAATGAAAAAACACAGATTATTTCTTAAGGAGTTAAGGTTAGGGATTCTGGGAAAGTTATAAAGTAGTATGTCTTGAGTAGTTCCTAGAAGAACATCTCATTTACCCAAATGCAAGGTTTGGTGTATTATTTATTGATTTATTTCCCATTTCCTTTGTAGCACCAAAATATTTTGCAGCACTGAAGATAATTTTTATCTCTTTTTCAGATGTGCACATTCTATAACAAATTTAACAGGAAGCCAATAAACTTTTGTGTTGTTTTATAACTTTCTATGGATATAGTGATGGGGAGAGGACATTATTTTGTTTTTTTATTTCCTCTATAAACACTATTCCTTTAGGCCCCATAAACACGAACGTAAAAACGCCCGTAATCATAGACTTCTATTGGCCACGGGTACCTCCCCGTATGCTTACGGGAAGGTGCCAGTGCCGTTGAAAAATATAGAACATGTCCTATTTCAGGCCGTAATAACGGCATGGGCAGGCCCCTAGAAGTATATGGGGCTCCCGTAATTACGGGTGACTACGTGTGTGCACCCGTAATTACGGGAGCGTTGCTAGGCGACGTCAGGTGAGAGTCACTGTCCAGGGTGTTGAATGAGTTAAACGATTGGCAGTAACTCTTTCAGCACCCTGGACAGTGACTTCCGATCACAATATAGATCAACGTGTAAAAGAAATAGAAGTTCATACTTACCCAGAACTCCCTGCTTCTTCCTCCAGTCCGGCCTCCCAGGATGACGTTTCAGCCCATGTGACCACTGCAGCCAATCACAGGCCAATCACAGGCTGCAACGGTCACATGGAATGCCGCGTCATCCAGGGAGGTCGGGCTGGATGTCGAAAGAGGGACGCGTCACCAAAACAACGACCGGGTAAGTATGAATTTCTTTTAATTTTACCTTGGAGAGGGCTGTCCCTTCTCTCTGTCCTGCACTGATAGAGAGAAGGGACTGACGATTAGTGCAGTGCAATTTTGCAGCGAAAACGTTGCCGTAAATACTGGTGGAATACTGGTGACACCGGACCCGTATTTACGGGCATGGGTCCGTAAATACTGGTGCAATATTGGTCAAATACGTGTGACCAAGGACCCGTATTTACGCCAGTATTTACGGGAGGAAAAAAATAAGTTCATGTGCGTGAGGCCTAAATCTGTGTTTATTTCTTTATATGGCCTCCAGCAGTGATATTAAATAGATGCTTTTAGTGTATTTCTTTTCATAGCAACAATATAGCAACTCATTTGTTGTCATGCGTCAACATTGAATTGAAGCATTTTCACTATGTCTCAATGTTTATATTGTGTCCATTTGTTGCAACATACCGTAAATATGTTTTAACCCCTTAAGGACACGGCCAATTTTAGCCTTGAGGACAGAGCAATTTTTTTTACATTTCCCTCTTTGCATCCCGACGCTCATAACGCTTTTATTTTTTGTACGACGTAGTTGTATGAGGCATTGTTTTTTGCGGGACGAGTTGTACTTTATGTGGGTACCATTTTTTGGTACAAATACATTATCGTTTAATTTCTATAAATTTTTAATTAGATTAAAATGCAGAAAAAAAGCAGTTGCGCAGCAGTTTTAATTATTATTTTTTTACACCATACACCGATCTTCATAAATAATGTTATACATTTATTGTACAGGTTGTTACGGTCGTGGCGATACCAAATATGTCTATATTATTTCATGTTTTGGGTCTTATATTTTAAAAAGTTTATTTATTATAAAAAATGTGTGTTTCTGTGTATTTTATTTACTTTTTATTTATTTATTTACCATTATTTTTTTTTTACGTTCATTTAACTTTTTTTTTTAATCCCATAAAGGGATTTATAATTTTGATTTTTATTTTGTAACTGTAATGTACTGGCATAGATCTATATGCCAGTACATTAGCCTGTGTACTGATTGTACACAGGCAGTTGTTTGGGCATACCTCAGTATGCCCTAACAACAGGAAATATGTTCAGACAGCCCTGGGGTCCTTCACTGGACCCTGGGCTGTCTGGCCATACAAGTTGTGGGCTTTGATCGCGTCACAGTTATATTCTGTGACGCGATCAATGTGCAGTTCCCTCTCTTTGAACGCCGCGATCAGCTGTCATCGCGGCGTTCAAAGGGTTAACAGCGGAGAGAAGATGTTTCCCTCCTCTCCGCTGTCAGAGCAGGGCCATGGCTGTGTATTACAGCCGTTGCCCCGCTCTCGATCGCGTGCACACTGGTCCTGTGTGCATACTCGTCCTGTGTCGGCAACCAGTTAAAGGGATCCTGTCACCAGCATTTTAGCTATAAAGCCAGCAATACCTGGTGAAAGTGGGTGAAAAATCATTGTCATCTAAGCTATTAATATGTTCTAAGTAAGCTCTGTAACTTTAGTATTCAGTTTTTCAGTGGTCCCACTCCGTATGCAAATGAGCAGAAAAGAGTCATATCTTCATCTGAAAAGAGTCAGATTTTCATTCCTCCAGCATCTCAGAGTGGACTCCACCTCCTTCTTTTTGATTGATAGCTCCTTAGCCAGTCAGGGCCGGACAGGTGGTGGCAGTGGGCGTGGTTAAGAAGCTGCATCCCAGAGGGAAAAATAATTACCATAAAAGGCGGGAAAAGTTTAAACGACTATATTTACTGACAGAGGAGGACTTCAGGAAAGAAGAGAACAGGAACGCACTCTGGACAGCTGCGGCCATTGAGGGGTCAGGTGAGTTTAACAGGTAAGATGTTGATGACAGGATCCCTTTAACACTGTTTTAAAGATAGTAATCTGCTAATATTCTTATACTGCGGCTGCAAATATTAAAGTTTGATCGTCATTTAGTTGGACCCTTCCATTATTTCATGTGGGCACTTAACTGGTATCCCTATCTGTTATTCCTTCAAACACTGCTTCATCAAACTCAACATTTTGCTTTAAAACTGCTTATTCTGAATTTAAAGGGTTTGGGAAAAGAAAAGTGTCTGTTTAGTTTTTAGTT
This sequence comes from Rhinoderma darwinii, assembly GCF_050947455.1. Classification (NCBI taxonomy): domain Eukaryota; kingdom Metazoa; phylum Chordata; class Amphibia; order Anura; family Rhinodermatidae; genus Rhinoderma; species Rhinoderma darwinii. The sequence continues at coordinate 364,246,064 of NC_134688.1, forward strand.
TTTTTTTCCCAGGATCAGCACCACTCTTGTCCATTCTAATCCAGGACTACCCCTTTAACTATCTGTTCGTTTGTAGCAATTTTATATATATATTGCATGGAATATTACTTTGCATACCATACCATGTTTGCTTTAGTTACTTATAGTTGAATTGTAATTACTGAAAATCTTAAATAAACTAGCAAAAAAGAATCACTTATTTCTACTGCATACTTCTTAATGTCCAGGCTACACCAGGTCTGTTCCCTCCTATGTGTTAGCATTCAGAGCATTCATGAAAGAAATATACTAAAGCCAATAGTGCCTGAACCTATAAACTGAGCTAAACTTAATTTGTTCTCAATACATAACATACAGTTTGATTTTGAGGAATTATAATACAAGTATAAAAAGAAAAATGTTCTATTAAATATGTATACTACTTGATTTGTAGGGCAAATATTAGTATTTTGGGAAATTTTCTTACCATAAAGTACTTTCCATACATTTTTGTAAAAGCTGGTCCCTAGATCCTCTGCAAATCTGAATTTCATAATACTGTGATCCTCTGCATGGAATAGAATTCATGCTATGCCTGCAATTTACTTCACTGAGCTATTCCTGAGCGATGTAGGGGATGAAAGTGGAACAAGTCCTTGCCTGAGAAATATTCACAGTTGGTGATTTCTACTGAAGTTTTATATCTCAAACGTGCTAAGTTGTGCATTGACAATTCTTTCTTATACTTTGCAAACCCTGATTGTTATGTGTCGTTATAATTAGTAGTTTTATTTTAATATAGTTTCTATAGGTTTATATGCATTGTTTGCAGTGTATTTTACCTTTAATGTAGAAAGATTCCGTTATGCTATTTCAAAGAAACTTAAGCTGAATGTTTCATGTACTGTAGTACAGGGGTCTCAAGCACGCGGGCCGTGGGCCGCATGCGGCCCCTGGGGCTGTCACCTGCGGGACACAGAGCCTCTAGTATAGGCTCTGCTCCGAGACTCTGGAATTCCCTGACATCACTGTCCACATATGAACAACGATATCTGGGGTTTCCCCAGAGCCGGAGTCCCGTGCAGAGCGCTAGTACAGGCTCTGCTCCGGGACTCTATGGATTTTCCTGACATCGCTGTCCATATATGGACAGTGTGTCAGGGTCTTCTCCAGAGCGGAGTCCCGAGCAGAGCGCTAGTATAGGCTCTGCTCCGGGACTCAGTGGAATTCCCTGACATCACTGTCCATATATGGAAGTATGTCAGGGTCTTTCCCAGAGCGGAGTCCCGGGCAGAGCGCTAGTATAGGCTCTTTAGGATGAGGGACGACTAGGCCCGAGGAAGCATAAGGGGGGCCAGGGCACTGTGGCAGCATCTGCGGAGGGCACTGTGGCAGCATCTACGGAGGGCACTGTGGCAGCATCTACAGAGGGCACTGTGGCAGCATCTACAGAGGGAACTGTGGCAGCATCTACAGAGGACACTGTGGCAGCATCTACAGAGGGCACTGTGGCATTATCTACAGAGGGCACTGTGGCAGCATCTACACAGGGCACTGTGGCATTATCTACAGATGGCACTGTGGCAGCATCCACAGAGGACTCTGTGGCAGCATCTACAGAGGGCACTGTGACAGCATCTACAGAGGGCACTGCGGCATTATCTACAGAGAGCAGTGTGGCAGCATCTACTGAGGACTCTGTGGCAGCATCTACAGAGGGCACTGTGGCAGCATCTACAGAGGGCACTGCGGCAGCATCCACAGAGGGCACAGCGGTAGCATCTACAGAGGGCACTGTGGCAGCATCCACAGAGGGCACTGCGGCAGCATCCACAGAGGGCACAGCGGCAGCATCTACAGAGGGAACTGTGGCAGCATCTACAGAGGACTCTGTGGCAGCATCTACAGAGGGCACTGTGGCAGCATCTACAGAGGGCACTGTGGCAGCATCCACAGAGGGCACTGCGGCAGCATCCAAAGAGGGCACAGCGGCAGCATCCACAGAGGGCACTGCGGCAGCATCCACAGAGGGCACTGCGGCAGCATCCACCGAGGGCACTGTGGCACTATCTAATAAGGGGCTGCCCAATCTTGACATGTGTGTCTGCCAAACACTGCCAACTGAGCCGCTGGACTGCATTTAGCGACACTTAAACTGGAAAACTGGATTGTTGAAATAAGCACGTGGAGAAATATCTCAAATTTTAAACCTAGCGGTATTATTATAGTAATGTAGTATTATTATTATAGTAATATAGTGTTATAGTAGATCAAATAACTAACTGATTAACAATAATTTTGCATTGAATCAAATTTGAAAGTAATGCGGCCCGTCAACTTCCCATTTTTTCTATATGTAGCCCACTTACCCGGCCGAGTTTGAGACCCCTGCTGTAGTATACAGATTTATAACAGTAATAATAATAATAACAACAAATATAACAACAAATAATAATACAAATAATAATGGTAATGAAGCATCCATACTGTAAAACCAATCTTTAGGATTTTCCAGTTTGTCTTAAATGCGTTGTTCAGGATTATAAAAAAGGGTCTGTTTTTCCGGAAACAGCGCCACTCTCAGCCATGGGCTGTGTCCAGTATTGCAGTGGATTTGAATGTTGATTTTATTACCAGGGAAACGGATCCTTATACTGCAATCTGTTTGGTGCTGGCTAAACTAAGGTGTGGAGCCCAAGGACGCTCCCTGGTCTTTACTCTAGTACCCCCACAAGGGGATATGTTCTTATGTAGGCCAATTCCCAGGTAGCTGTCCCCAGAATAGTCACAGCTTGGTGATAAACACTGTTGCCTTGCAGCGCTGGGGGGTCTGGGTTCAAATCCAACCAAGGACAACATCTGCATAGAGTTTGTATATTTTCCCTGTGTTTGCATGGGTTTCCTCTGGATATTCTGATTTTCTCCGACACCCCAAAAAACGCCAGCCAGCCTGCGCATGGTTCCTGTCGCAGTGTCTTAAAGACTGCAGGCCTAACGTGGCCTGTAGCCTAGTGAATAGCAGAGCATGGAGCTCATAGCTCTTAATTGGCTCATAGCTCCATGCTCCGCCATAGTAGTCAATTGTATCTGTGACAATCTGTGGCAGTCACCCAGGGCACTAGGCTAAAAATCTGGGGCTTCTGCCCTGAATGCCCGGTGCTAGCGATGCCACTGCCATTGGGTGAATCTACAGCAGTGAAGTAATAATTTGCTATTATTATTTATAATAAACTAAATTATAGTACTCAAGGCCAGACTACTGCATCGAAAGCTAGCTAGACAATTTCTTGAATTAGAAGAGGGCATGGCCTCTAGTAAAGAAAATCATAGCTTGTGGCTAAAGGAAGAGTGATTTAAGCTCAAATAGGAAAGCACCACTTTACTATTGAAAGTATAAATGTAAATTTACAGAACATGCTCCCGTAGGATTTGATAATTACTAAAAGTAAGAATAGATAATTTAAGAAAAGGTTAGACATCTTTTTTGAGAAGCACAATACACAGGGATACTAGTATCAATGAGGGATCTGGTTGATTGCCAAAAGTTGTCAGGAAGAATTTTACCACTTTATGGCAAAGTGATCTATGTTATTCAAGAAAGATTTTTGCCTTCCACTGGGTCAACTGGAGTTTGTGATAATAGAGGCTTAAACTAAATGGACTTGTATCTGTTTATTCCCCACTTACTACCTGTTTGTATCTATGTATCATAAAGTAAGGATAAACCATTTCATATCGTTTCATAATCACCCATTCTCATGTGAGAAACGAAAAGCTTTTGAGCTCAAAGAATCCAATATGTATGAGAAGCCCTGCAAAAGCTTCACTGCACTTTGAGATGAAAGATTTTGACATATTTACAGTTCATTAGCACTGGCTCATGTTATTACACTGTTTGATTCCATTTTGATTCAGTCTTATAAGGCAGAAGAATTGTAATGGAATAATCTTTAATTCAACCAGTCTAGTATAATGTTCTATTTAAAAAGGCCTTTTGTTACATAAACAAATATAATGAGGATTCTAAATTTTATTAAATGAACCATCACGTTATTAACTTAGTATAATTTTAAAGAACAAGTCATATTGTGCAATAAGGCAAAATATTATACATTTTTAACATAAGAAAATATTCCTTTGTATGTTGTAAGTCATTTCCCAATAGATTCAAATACAATAATAAAAAGTAGGAATTTAAATAAAATACAATTTAACTTTTATAAGCCAATAATAGAATATGATATAATAATAATAATAATAATAATAATAATAATAATAATAATAATAATAATAATAATAATAATATTAATAATAAAAAATAAATAAATAATATATTATATTGATATAATAGGTGAATTGATACAGAAATGTCCTCAGTGTTACATGTGGCTTTAAAATCAATACGTTTCCATCTGTGCATGCTTTCATCTGCTTGTCCTCTTACTTAGGGACAAGCATTAGAAAAAACATCTCATGTGTTGGTGAAAGAGGAGCACCAATAATCTATTACTTCAGTAAAGACAGATGTGCTCTATATTTCTCACTAGCGCCAGGGTTTAGATCGCCTAAGGGGTAGGAGAAGTAACACCATATCCTTTCTCCTAAATCCAACTTCTCCCTCATAACACTTTTAGACCCTACAGTAAGTATTATCATTAGGGGGTCTATATATGGTGATATTAGGCTGTGTTTCTTAACTCATATGCAACACACACACACGCACACCAACAATTGATAACAGTCCTACAGCGAAGATGCCAGACTAATATAGGTAAGTCCCAGCGTTTTACTCATGACATAGAAACCTTCTACCTTCTAACCTTCTAGGTTTCTCTAATAACTGCCCTGAGTCTTTATCACCACCTTATGTTTGACATTATAAGTTCCAATCAGTTTAGTGACTTGACCCGATTCTGTTTTTTGCCTGGGAGCCAGTAAGCTGGAACCATCAGAATTCCACTGCCTGATGATATGCACTTGTGTGTTATGAAACCCTCCTTGATTGAATATTTCCTGAAGGTCTTTTAATTGGGTCTCATAGTCTCAAAAAGTGGAAATACACATACAATGCCTCTCCGTGCCCACTAAAATATGTGGGCAAAACGATATGCCAATTTTATTGTCTTTATCATCTATACCACATATGTGTTGTAGAAAAATACAGGGCTATCCCAGTGTAAAAACTTGTATACAAGAACTATAACAACAGGACAGAATGTCTGCACTTCCAGGCAATCAAACCTGAAAACCCCCTATAAAAGATGGAGATTAGGATAACCTAATCCTAAGAAAGGAAGAATGGTGGATCTTTAGGATTCATTTTGTAAAACTGCAGGTTTTGAACGACCAACTCTCTTTTTCAAGCTTAATTGAACACATGAGGCACCAACCATCCTGTCTGTCACCTATTAAGTTAACTCTCTCTGTAACCAATATTCATCAAGCAGGGAAACTCCAAAAATAAAATAACCTGTGTCCACCGACAATTCTTTGGAAATTACGCCTTAGTTAAGCATTTTACTTTTCCTTTTCACATTATGAGACATCATTCCTTAGAGAGAATATATCAGAATATACTGCACATTAAGGAGTAATAAGAATGGGCATGGGCGTTCCCTTATGTCATGATAATTATATTACATCTATCTACAATCATTAGTATATACATTATTAAATATATGCGCCTAGTATATCCTATGTATAAGTGTATTTATCTACAGAGAAGTACAAAACCACATAGGTGGTGTGGTACCAAAACAAAGGAAACACCCCAAAAAATACCACATTTTGGAAACTACACCCACAAGGAATTTATCTACCTGTGTAGAATTTATCTACCTGTGAGCATTTTGACCCCACAAGTGTTTCATAGATTTTATTAGAATTGGGCTGTGAATATGAAAAAAAATATTTTTTGCCAATAAAACATAAAAAAATTTAATTTACACAATGACTGAAAGAGAAAAAGCACCCCTACATTTGTAAAACAATTTCTCCCGAGTACAGCAATACCCCATATATGGTCATAAATTGCTGTTTGGACACACAGCAGGGCACAGAAGGGAAGGCGCTCAAAGTTTGCTGGAATGGTTTAAGGAGGCCATGTCGCATTTGCTAAAGGGCCAAAACACTAGAAACCCCGCACAAGTGACTCTATTTTGGAAACTACACCCCTCAAGGAAATTATCTAGGAGTATAGTGAGCATTTTGACCACACAGGTTTTTTGCAGAAATTATTGGAATAAAAATCTAAATTTTTTCCAATATAATGGAACTTTAACATTTTTTTTTCATTTCCACAAGAATTAAAAAAGAAAAAGCACTCTAAAATTTGTAAAGCAACTTCTGCCGAGTACAGCAATACCCCATATGTGGTCATAAACTGCTGTTTGGACACACGGTAGGGCTCAGAAGGAGCACCATTTGGCTTTTATAATGGTTTCTGGGCGCCATGTCGCATTTGCTGAGCCTCTGTAGTACTAGTACAGTGGAAACCACCCAAAAGTGACTCCATTTGAGATACTACACACCTTGACGAATCATCTAGGCTTATAGTGAGAATTTTGACCCCAAAGGTTTTTTGCTGAATTAATTATAATTAAGTCATAAAAATAAAAAATAATTTTTAATCTAATAAGAGGCAGTTTTAGATCAACATTTTTCATTTTCACAAGGAATAAAGAAGAAAAAGCGCCCCCAAATTAGTAAAGCAATTTCCCCTAGAATATGGTAATACCCCATATGTGGTTAGAAACTGCTGTTTAGACATATGGGAGGGTTCAGAAGAAAAGGAGTGGTATTTGCCATAGATTTTGCTGGAATGGTTTGTGGATGCCATGTTGCATTTGCGAAAACCCGTGACGTACCCCAAAAAAAAGTGACCCCATTTTAGAAACTACATCACTAAAGGCATTTATCAAGGGGTATAGTGAGCATTTAGAACCCACAGGTATTTTTTAGAAATTAATACGCAGTGGATTATCCAAAGTGAAAATTGCAATTTTTTTCACTGATCTGCCATTTCACCAGTCAATGTTTTGTGCCCATCTTGAGCCACTGGACAACCTTACACCATAAATTGTTAAGCAGGTTCTTCCGGGTATGACAATGCCTTACTTGTGGACGTAAACTGCTGTTTGGGCACACTGTAGGGCTTAGAAGGGAAGGAGCGCCAATTGGAGTGTGGATTTTGCTTGATAGTAGATTTGTTTGGAGTTTTACTGGTATTTCAGTTTATAATGTGGGGTATACGTAAGCTATGCGGAGTACATCAGGGCATAATAAGAGGGTATATTAATGCAGTAAATAATAAAACTATCCATAGATGTGTGGCACGCTGTGAAGCAATCCGTTATGCACAGGCCAGTATTGCACTGATAAACGGTGTCCTTTCTTATCCCCCTTTTATAACACTGCACCTTTTAGGGACTTTTCCTCCTTTATAGTTTGGGAATTTTTGCTGGGAAAGTCTTGCCCTGGTATAATACGGGCGCTCTCACTTCCAGCAGATGTGCTATGTCCCTTCCCTTCCTAGTTCCTAAATACTAGGGCAAATTGGAATGTTTTTGCATCACCGCATTACTAGTGCCATAACTTTTTTATTTTTCAGTTGATGGAGCATTGTGAGGGCTTCTTTTTTTGCGAGACAAGCTGCAAAATTTTTTTTGTACCCTTTTGGGACACAACAACTTTTTGATCACTTTTTATTTCATTTTTTGGAAGAGGAAATGGGCAAAAACAAGCAATTATGGAATTTGTATTGTTTTTTTTCCGCCATTCGCCGTGCTCCATATATTACATTATAACTTTATTCTGCGGAATGATACGATTACGGCGAATCCAAATTGATATAGCTTTTTTTATGTTTTGCAGATTTTGCACAATAAAATCACTTTTTTTTTTAATTATTTGTTTTCTGTGTCGCCGTATTCTAAAACCAATACATTTTTTATTTTTGCGTGGACAAAGTAGTGTCAGTGTTATTTTTTTATTTGTGGGACGGGTTGTCGTTTTTATTTTTAATATTTTGCGGTAAATGTTACTTTTTGATCACTTTTATTCAATTTTGGGAGGAAATGTTACCTAAAATCATCGTTGTCTTTCTTATTTATTTTTTTTACGACATTCACTGTGCGGGATAAATTACATAATATTTTTAGAGTTTGGGTCATTACGGACGTGGTGATACCAATTATGTATAGTTTTTTTTCATTCTTCTAAGTTTTATACTGAATAAAAGACTTATTAGGGGAAAAAAAGGTAATTTTATGTTTTTAACTTGACACTTTTATGTTTTAATTTTTTTTACAACATTTTTATAAACTTTTTTTTTACTTTGGGGACTTGAAGGCCTACACCTCTGATCGCTATTCTAATACACTGCACTATATACGTAGTGCTATGTATTAAAGCTATCAGTCATGCACTGATAGCAAGCCTTTTAGGACCCGCCGGAGGCTTCCGTGCAAGGCAGACATGGAGGCCATTGTTAGGCCTGCGGTTGCCATACCAGCCATCGGCATCCCAGAAATTGCATCGCTGGTGTGCCGGTCAGGTAAAAACCCCTCAGATGCTGCGATCTCTATTGAGCGCATCTGAAAGGTTAATCGGCCCGGATCGGAGACTAGCTTTGGTCCTGTTCAAAAAAAGGTTGCCTGCCGGCAGAAGAGAGCCCTGTTTTCCAACTATTATGTAAAAAATAAAAAAATAAAAAAGTCTTTAATATATTTGCAACAAGGACAGACTACATAAAATGTAAAAGTTAACGTCCATTTCTGACAGCAATCACCGCAGTGCCAGACGTAGGAGTTCTGTCTAGGAAGGGTTAAGTACCACAACTACAGAGCGCTACATTCAGTTAGTCAATAGTTAGATTCTAGAGCGTCAATTGGACAATTATTAAAATAAAGGTAGAAGCCCCCCGACATGTTTCGCTACGATGTAGCGTCTTCAGGGGTATCGGGGCCAATGACAGCGAGCGGCGGAGTCGGCCTAATTAAATATTCACTGCAAATAGCTACACATGTGTCTACAATCAATCAGTAGCCTATCAATAGAGGAATAGAGGAGCTTTGGTCCTGGCCGTTACAGAAGGGTGTCAGCTGTAACATACAGTGCTGCACAAGTGTTCTGTGCTGCCTGGAGTGGGTGCTCGGCTGACTCATGGCAGCAAGGCTCCTGCTTTAACTGTAACGATCGAAGTTTCCTTTAATTGCAATTGTCTAAACTTAGCGTTACACAAGAAAGTATGAGCAAGAAAATCCAAGTGAGAAAACAAATGTCAGCAGTAATTTCAATACAAACAGGAAATGCATGAGAGAAAGCAGTAATCACTAAATATATATGCCACCTCACATCCAGAGTGGCACAATTCTGGCACAAGAATGTATTAGCCTTAGTTTTCTGCAGTTTTTGGTAAAACATTTTTTAGCCAAAGACAAAAGTGCAATGCTGTATGACAGCTGTAGCCAGTTTTTCCTTCAGTCAGGGGAAGGATTCAGTTTGCTATCCTAGTCCTGTGTTTAAATAACTTGATAAAGGCAAAGTGACTGACTGGCATCCCTGCTGGCACTCAGCATCCGGAAGACATGCTCTGCCAGATACCTAGATTATGTCTAAAATGATATGAGCATGTTAACATTTTAAGGGCATGACCACACATGGCGGAATTCCTCCGCAACTGTCCGCATCGATGCCGCACAGAATCTGCGTTGCAGATTCTGCAGCGGATCTGCACAAAATGTGCAGTACATTGATGCGGACTAGCTGCTGCAGACTGCGGGAAAAGTGCTTCCCTTCTCCCTATCAGTGCAGGATAGAGAGAAGGGACAGCACTTTCCCTAGTGAAAGTAAACGATTTTCATACTTACCGGCCGTTGTCTTGGTGACGCGTCCCTCTTTCGGCATCCAGCCCGACCTCCCTGGATGACGCGCCAGTCCATGTGACCGCTGCAGCCTGTGCTTGGCCTGTGATTGGCTGCAGCCGTCACTTACACTGAAACGTCATCCTGGGAGGCCGGACTGGAGACAGACGAAGGGAGTTCTCGGTAAGTATGAACTTATATGTTTTTTTACAGATACATGTATATTGGGATCGGTAGTCACTGTCCCGGGTGCAGAAACAGTTACTGCCGATCGCTTAACTCTTTCAGCACCCTGGACAGTGACTATTTACAGACGTCTCCTAGCAACGCTCCCGTCATTACGGGAGCCCCATTGACTTCCTCAGTCTGGCTGTAGACCTAGAAATACCTAGGTCCAGCCAGAATGAAGAAATGTCAAGTTAAAAAAGCAAGACGCATCCGCAGCACACATGACATGTGCATGACAGCTGCGGACTTCATTGCGGAACTTAGAATCTCCATTGAAGTCAATGGAGAAATTCCGCCATGAGTCCGCCACTGCTCCGCAACAGACAGAGCATGCTGCGGACACCAAATTCCGCTCCGCAGCCTATGCTCCGCAGCGGAATTGTACGCATCGTGTAAACGAACACTGCTAAATTAAAGTGAAAGTCAATGGAGAAACGGCTCCGCTGCGGATTAACGCTGCGGAGTGTCCGCAGCGGAATTTAAGTGGAATTCCGCCATGTGTGAACCCGCCCTAAGAGAGCATTAATATACATGCAGAGTTGCCTCAGGTGAAAAGAGAAATGGTGCCTCCCCTCCCCTTTCTTAATTGGAGGTACAATTAATAATTGTAGTATATGCCAAAATTCTGCCCCTTGCATTCAGGGAAAGTTGCTGCCTGAGGCAAAGTCCTCACCTCAAGGATGGCGCATCCATATTAACATAGTATATGTTTGACATAATATTTTTTTCATAATGCCCACATAATTTACTGTACGTAATTAGCTGGCAGAAAATGCTTATTATTATTTATCTAATTTAGAATGTAATATATCCATATTTGTTTGAGTATAGATGTTTTACAATTCAAAAACTTAGAGAATATTTGTTCATAATAAATATTTATCACCTATCCACATGATAGGTAATAAATGTTTGATCACTCTGGACTCCACCGCTGGTAGAGTGCAGTGCTCAGCTGTTTCTGTAACTCCCTTGGGGTTTGTATAGAGCTACAGTATATTTGCAGGTGAGGAGAAATGGGTAACTTACAACTTATGTACTAGTGTGGGTCACAACGGTGGGGATTCCAGAGATCCACCACTCTAAAGTCTTCTGTGTATAGCTGATAAATGTTTAATGTGGAAAACCCAGCTGACAGTTGTCCTAAAAATATTATATGTGTATTGTATTAAAAACTTATTGCTTTAAACCACATTGATAATTTAAATAAATGGCATACCTCTGCGAAGGTGTAATGCCACAGGATTACCTCCAAGCCAGCAGAGGGAGGCGTCCCGGATGTATGCAGCAGACTGGAGGAAGCCAGGTCCCAGAGGTGAGACAAAGCTGTGGGAGGCAGTTGGATTTGAACCAGCAGAGGAGGAGGACGTGCAAAGAGCTGTTTCCCAACTTCCAGTGAAGCAGGCCACAGACATGGGGAAAAGTGGGATTAGGAGATTTACCTGCATGTTCACTGGCTGTGTCAAAAACTGACAGGTAACACGTGCAGTGCAGATCTCAGATCAACAGGAAATCCGGAGAGGGGCACGTGAAGGACGGTGGCCATAGTGACACATGCGCTGATGCAACAGACGGTGAGCAGAGCTATTCCCAGGGGAATAAGCAATTGCAGTATAGTACTCAGGTTTGAAAAATAGAGCATCATTGTGACGGCCTAAAGTAGTTGTTAATTAGTTGTTTTGAGACCCAATAAGTTGCACCCAGTTCCTAGCTCGTTGCTGTGAGGGACATTTTGTGGTTTGTTGCCCTGGGAGACTAAGTGTGGGAGGAGAGTGATACTGGCTTATTCTTAAATTGTTACTAACCTCTACATTCTGCTGTTCAAAGTTTTATGACACTGTTTCCTACAAGTTCCACAGTAAAGATTATTTTATCATAAAGTTAAGGTCATTCAAATTCTTCTGTACCTGTCTTCCACTTTACAAAAGTACACGTTATAAGAAAAGTGAAGAAACAAAAATTAAGTGACCATCAAAATCAAAATAAAAACGTAGTAAACCAAAAATCACAGCTACTAGAGCACCCTAAAAATATCCCCTGTGAACCCAAATTTATTACGGTTGTACAAAGACAAAGATCCATCAAGCCTGTTAATAATAACTAAAAATGTACTCAAATGTATTATAATAATGCAGTAGGAGAAAAAACAAAATCCCTGGCGAGTCATCAAGCCCAAAAGGGGAGTTTCATGCATAATTTCTTACATCTTCTTATCAATTCTAATTCATCTATGCCACTTGTAACAATAAGCCTATTCTATGATCCCCTCATTCTAATTAATAATTTGACCACTTGATGAGGTTAAACTCAGCAATATTCCTGGAGGAAATTGAAATGCATATTAAAAATTAAATCTACTGGATTGTTATAATTTTTGATTCTCTTCCATAAGTGCCCCTACAATGTTTTTTTTAGGCAATATAGTGGAACAATAATATTATTAATGTAAAGTAATCAGAATAGATACCAAAAGACATTAGGCCTCATGCATTAAAAACATTTCTAACAAAGTTTCATTAGTGCCCATATTAATGAAATCACTACTTAAATTTTCAGTATTGCATTCGAAAAAATTGATGCTGAAACTGACGCTGACAGTTTATCTTAGAATGTTTTTAGGCATGGGAACCTTTGGCTTTTGAGCCATGAGACGCAGACCCACTAAGCAGGGCCGGTGTCAGCACCCGGCGAACCCCCCTTGGGGGGGGCCTACTCAGCCATCGGGTGCTGTTGCTGTCATTGTCTTAGCATCACTGTCCACGTATGGACAGTAATGTCAGGAGGAGAGAAGGATTCCCAGTCAGAGCACTAGCGGCTCTGCTCTGGGACTCCGTCTCTGCGAAAGCCCCTGACATCACTGTCCATATATGGACAGTAATGTCAGAGAGAGAGGAGGAGTCCCAGGCAGAGCGCTAGCAGCTCTGCTTCGGGACTCCATCTCTGGGGAAGCTCCAGACATAAATGTCCATATATGGACAGTGATGTCAGAGGGAGAGAAGGAGTCCCAGGCAGAGCGCTACAAGCGGCTCTGCTCCGGGACTCCGTCTCTGGGTAAGCCCCTGACTTCACTTTCCATATATATACAGTGATGTCAGGAGTAGAGAAGGAGTCCCAGGCAGAGCTCTAGCAGCTCTGCTCCCGGACTCCGTCTCTGGGGAAGCCCCTGACATCACTGTACATATATGAACAGTGATGTCAGAGGGAGAGAAGGAGCCCCAGGCAGAGTGCTAGCGGCTCTGCTCTGGGACTCCGTCTCTGGGGAAGCCCCTGACATCACTGTCCATATATGGACAGTGATGTCAGGAGGAGAGAAGGAGTCCCAGGCAGAGCGCTAGCAGCTCTGCTCCAATACGTTGTCTCTGGGGAAGCCACTGACATCACTGTCCATATATGAACAGTGATGTCAGGAGGAGAGAAGCTGTCCCAGGCAGAGCGCTAGCGGTTCTGCTCCAGGACTCCGTCATTGGGAAAGCCCCTGACATCACTAGCCGTATATGGACAGTGACATCAGGGGTATCTCCTGAAATTGAATCCCCAGCCAGAGCAACCTACAGGGAGGGGGCTGTGTGGTACTACCAGGGAGGGTGGCTGTGTGGCAATACCAGGGAGGAGGGCTGTGTGGCACTACCTGGGAGGAGGGGGCTGTGTGGCACTACCTGGGAGGGGGGCTGTCTGGCACTACCTGGGGGGTGTGGCACTATCTACAGAGGGCACTTAATTTATGGGGGTACAAACTGGAGGCCTAATTTCAATATGGGGGCATAAACTGGGCCTAAAGTCTACATGGGGGCACAAAGTGACATTTTCTGCCATTTTACTGCCACTGTGAGTTCCCCCACAAAGTGGCCTACTGAGTCTGTGTCACCCAAGGGCCCACATAAACCTGGAGCCGGCCCTGCCACTAAGACTCATGAAACGGCAATATTTATATTGCCTCATTAGTACTGATAGCAGAGAGCAGGATATCTCAATGGTTCTGCATTTTACTAACTTAGAAACATACAAGTGGAGACTACAGCTTAGAGGAGGCAGGTACCTGGCACTTTTTATGGAGAAGCATGTGTCTGACACTTCATAGAAGGGCATGCTACTGCACTGTATGTAGGGGACATGTGTTTGAAACATATGGAGGGCATGTGGCAGGCACTTATGGCTGTGGCCATCACTTGTTATGGTGGGGCATGTCGTAGACACCTTGTATGGTGGAGCATCTGGCAGACAATCTGTAAGATGGGGCATATGGCTGGAACTTCGTATGATGAATTTGCATGTGACTTTCTATATTGGAGCATGCAACTGCACTCTTTATACTGGTATGTTTGAAAAGTCATTAAGACATTTCAATAAATGCTAATATTTATATCCATATACAAAAAATGTAATAAATTAAATTTATAAATTACACATACATTCAGAATGTGCCCCTAACTAATATAGATCCCAATCTATCACGAAAACCAAAGAGACCGGCTCACCACACTATGAGGATCCATCAGCGTCCAAGAGACATCACTGTACATGACCGACAATCATTACGGCTGTCAAAACAACCAGTATAAGAACTAACAGAAAGAATTGGAGACAGTCGCATCCCACAACATCCCAACAGCAAAATTATATCAGTACTCAATGTGTCAAGACTAATGTAACTTTGGTTAATTATACCTGAAAAGGGCCGGTTTTAGTCAAAGTGTGGCCCTGGGCAAAGTTAAAACTGGGGCCCCAAATTCTGAATTATTGTCTCAATAATGCAGTCAATTCAGAAGGCGGTATGCAGAGAACTGCATTGCTGATTTCTAACGCATCCAGGAGTTTTGCAAGCCCCAAAGCATATGTCCTCCCTCTCACACAACAAAATTATGTCAGACTGTATGGCGCTGTCTACAAGGGGAGTTTGGGGGCTGTATGGCATTGGTTACAAGGAGGAGTGGGGGGCTGAACTGCACTGTCTAAAAGGGGAGGTGGGGGCTGTATGGCACTGTCTACAAGGGGGAGGTGGTGGCTTTATGGCACTGTCTACAAGGGGGGTGTGGGCTGTATGGCATTATCTACAAGGGGGAGGCGGGGGGCACTGTTTTCAATGAGGAGGTGGGGGCTGTAAGGCACTGTCTACAAGGGGGGTGGGGGCTGTATGGTACTATCTATAGGGGGCTATATGGCTAAATCTACAGGGGGCTGTATGGCACAAACTACAGGGGGGCACTATCTACAAGGGGGGCTGTGTGTGGCACCCTGGGGGAGGGGGATATTATACTGGAGGCCTCTAGGGAGGGCATTATACTGTGTGGGGGACACTAAGGGGACAACATACTGTGTAGGGGCACAACAGGGGGCAATATACTCTGTGGCACTAAAGGGCATTATACTAAGTGGGCACACTTAGAGGACAAAATACTGTGTCCTTAAAGGGGTTATAATATATTATATGATTAAATATTATTATTATTATTATACCGTATGGGGTAGCTATGGGTACATTATACTGTATGGGGGCACTAAAGGGGCATTATACTGTGTGGGGGCACTTAGGGGACATTATAGTGTACGGGGGCACTAAAGAGATCATTATACTATGTGGGGGCACTAGAAAGGGCATTATACTGTGTGGGGCACTAAAGAGGGCATTATACTGTGGAGGGCATAATCAGTGGCGGATTGAGTAGACCATGGGCCCTGGGCTGTTACCCAAACTTGGGCCCCCTTCCAAACCGCCGCCCTGCCGCGCCGTAACTATTTTTGACACTACTTTTTTGGGCAAGCATTAACAGTGTTACGATTTCCCTTGTCACAGGGCTGTGTCCCTACATACTGAGAGTATCACACTGTGCAGGGACACAACCTCCTGACAAGGGGAATTGTCTATCAGTCCTGGACTGCAGAAAGACTTTTTGTGAAATACAAGGATTTCCTATAATAAACATGTCAGGAGAGGTGACAGATTCTCTATACATCTAGTGACTCACAGGTGACGACGTCTCAGATTCTAGTAGTTTTTTTCCTCTTTTCTTCTCCATCCTGTCCAGAGCTCATGACGACTTCTCCTGGCCATGACTCATTTCTGCAGAATTTGCCACTCAGACGTCTCCTCACTTTTCCAACATTTCCACACCTATAAACGAAAATAAAGTTATCATGGTGCCACATACTTTGCCCCTAAATATAATAGCACCAAACACTGCGCCCCTGAATATAATAATACCACACACTGTAAAACACCACATACGCACAGCCCCCTGTACATAGTGCCACACACAGCCCCTGTAGATATTACACACCCCCATAGATATCGCCATACACAGCCCCCTCTATATATCACACATCCTCCCCGTAGAGAGCGTTACACACAGCCCCATATAGATAGTGCCATACAGCCCCCTGTAGAGAGCGCCACACAGCCCTCCCCCTCTTGTAAATAGCACCAAAAAGCCCCCCCTATAAAGAGCGCCACACACATACCACTGTGGATAGCACTACACAGCCCCCCCTTGTATATAGTGCCACACAGCGCTCCCCCTTGTATAGTGCCACACAGCGCTCCCCTTGTATATAGTGGCACACAGCGCTCCCCCTTGTATATAGTGCCACACAGCGCTCCCCCCTTGTATATAGTGCTACACAGCGCTCCCCCTTGTATATAGTGGCACACAGCGCTCCCCCTTGTATATAATGGCACAAAGCGCTCCCCCTTGTATATAGTGGCACACAGCGCTCCCCCTTGTATATAGTGGCACACAGCGCTCCCCCTTGTATATAGTGCCACAAGGTTATGTACACATTTAAAAACTTTATATCATAATTATATATATATATATATATATATATATATTACCCAATTACCCTAATATAGACATGTAATATATTACAATTTACGGTAAACAATGACGATTACAAATAAAAGGTCTATTTTAGGGTAAAACTATGTTATTATCAAAAAAAATAGCTGAAACGTAAAAAAGCTTATTTGTTTACTATTATTTTCAAACTTTATGAATAAAAATTGTAAAATAGCAAAAAAGGTGTGTATAAAAACGATAAAAAACGAAACCTGCATTGTCTACGGAAAAAACGTCGCAAAAATCACGTCGTTTTTATTTATTTTTTTATAAAAATGTGTGTTTGGTGCAACTTTGTAATTACGTTTTATTAAAAAATATTTTTACTTTTTGAGATACAGCTGCTTTGTATCCTGTATCCGTCAGGTCAGCAGGACTGACAGGATCAGTGACACGCAGGATCCACCTCAAATCTATCACATCTAAGATTATAATTTAGCGCAGGGCCCGTTTCACTGATCCCGTCAGTCCTGCTGACCTGACGGATACAGGATACAAAGCAGCTGTATCTCAAAAAGTGAAAATATTTTTTAATAAAACGTAATTACAAAGTTGCACCAAACACACATTTTTATAAAAAATAAATAAAAACGACGTGATTTTTGCGACGTTTTTTCCGTAGACAATGCAGGTTTCTTTTTTTTTATCGTTTTTATACACACCTTTTTTGCTATTTTAGAATTTTTATTCAAAGTTTGAAAATAATAGTAAAAAAATAAGCTTTTTTACGTTTCAGCTATTTTTTTGGGTAATAACATAGTTTTACCCTAAAATAGACCTTTTATTTGTAATCGTCATTGTTTACCGTAAATTTTAATATATTACATGTCTATATTAGGGTAATTGTGTCAGCGCTAGCGTTACAACAATGATTGGCGGGGGGGGGACGACGGTTTTTATTGGGGGGTGGGTATTTTATGTGTATTTATTATTTAATTTTTTTTTGCACTTTACTTTCCTATTTTTTTATTACTATGGTCTGTTCCTCAAAGGTCAAAAAAGACCTTTGGGGAACTTTATATATATTTTTTCTTTCTTTTACACCATGTTTTTCCACTGTAACTGGAGCTGCACAGCAGCCCCAGTTACAGGGGAAATCAGCCCTCTCAGTGACGATTGTCACTAATAGGGCTGTGCTGGGTCTAGTTAGACCCAGCAGCAGCCTGTCACTAACGGCACCCGGCGATCATGTGACCAGTCACATGATCACCGGGAGGAATAGAGACAGCGCCACTGCTGCTGTCTCTATTCCTATACACAGCGTTCATTGAACGCTGTGTAAGAAGACATCGGAGAAGACAGAAGCAGCGAAAGCTGCTTCTGTCTTCTCCTCAGGGTCCCCGGCAGTCACTGACAGCCGGAGACCCGACATTCAGCGGCCCGATCGCGCGGGCATCAAGTTAAAACCCGAGCCGTAGAAAGTCTATGGCTCGGGTTTTAAGGACCCGTCCCTGACCGCTGGCCGTAAAAATACAGCCAGCGGTCGGGAACCAGTTGGGCATGAGGATAAGCCTGCTGTACTGACCTCAGCGCCGGTGACCGACCGCCCGGCTCTTGTCTTGCAGATTCGGAGTAACAGAACAGCCGTCCGTCGCTGTTCTGTTACTCAATGGCGGCGGCCCGCACTTGTCAGGGAGGCGTGTCCTACCCCTTTCCCGGCCAATTCCCTTCTCCTCCCTTCCTCATCTTCGTTAGTTAGCAAGATGATGTGCGATTCGGGCTGCCATGGGCCCCCTGGGAGCCTCGGGCCCCGGGCGGCCGCCAGAATCGGCCATATGATAATCCGCCACTGGGCATAATACTTTTTTATGGGGCATGTTTTTATAATGAGGGTGTGGCACCGAAATAAAATTTTGCACGGAAAGCCATCTATACTAAGGCCGGCCCATGTTACATGACAGATATAGCAAAAATGAAGACATAGTGTGGAAAATACTTTAATGCATACATGTAGACTCCCCTGTCTGTGAGTCTTTCAAAACAGTACAACTGCCAGCCTCCCAGGAGAGCAGGCAAATATTTTGCAAAGGTGGCTGACCCCTGTTACAAGGCACAGCATGATGCATTCCCATTTATATTACTCCAACTGATTTTATTGGAAGATTAATAAATCTGTCTGCAGTTAACTCAGCGGCAAACAACCAGAATTTGTTCTTTCTGACACAGTCTAATTTTTTTTAAATCTGTTGTGTCATTTTATGTGGTTATAACTTTTTAATGTTTTTACTTATCCAAGTGATTATGAGAACATGCGTTCCAGTGACGTATTTCCTGTCACTGCACTATCTTTGGCATGCACAGTAGACATCTTAGGATGCAGCTTTCAACACGCTTCTCTACAGTGCTGTAAGTTCATACTGTATTAATTATAATATATGATTGGCCTCTGCACCCTTTTAATTTATGTATTTTGCACTTTTTCCATTATTCCTTTTTATCTATAGGTCAACCCACAATTTTGCACTTGACACAGGATAGTTGTACAATTTTGTATTGAAAGTATACAACTATGGTGTATGCACACACTTGAGATGATGTACATTTGATGAAATATGACTTAATGAATGTATTCCTTTATTATTGTATGTACCTCCTATTTATACCTGGCACTTTGAATTTTGTAACTGCTTGAGAAAGGTTCAGATGTGAAGCAAAACGTCGCTCACTTTTTGGCGATTAAACCAACATTTCTTCATCCATCCTGACATCCTGGTGCTGGTCCTTCCTTCATAGTTATGTCTATTCATTTCAAAGGCAAAGACTTGATTCATCCCTTGCGGTAATGTGCACATGGCCTGATTTTCAGCTTTTTTTTAGAAGTGCTATGTTCGTTCTTTTCTTCTTTGCATATTTACAAACACCATTTTCAGCCGTAACATTAAAACTCCCTGCTTAATATTGTGTAGGTTCCTGCTTCTGCCGTCAAAACAGCTCATTGAGGCATGGACTCCACAAAACCTCTGTAGGTGTCCCGTGGGATCTGGCTCCAAAACGTTAGCAGATCCTTGTAAGTTGCCAGGGCCTCCATGGATCATACTTCTTTTCCAGCACATTTTGCTTGATTTGGAGGCCAAGTCAATACCTTAAACTCTTTGTCATGTTCCTCAAACTGATACCTCCCAACTTTCATTAATTGCGAAAAGGGAGAACTGATCACACAGATAAAGTTGAAACCGGGACATGCCACCGACCGCCCGGGAAGGCGGGACACCACCCAGAATCTGGGACTGTCCCGCTGGATCTGGGATGGTTGGGAGGTATGCTCAAACCATACCTAATCAATTTTTGCAATTTGGCAGGGCGCATTATCCTGATGAAAGAGGCCCCTGTTATTATGAAATATACTGTTACGATTAGGGGTTGCATGCTTAGGTAGGTAGTACCTTTTCAACATAACATACACATGAATGCCAGAAACCCAAGCTTTTCCTTTAGATCTTTGCCTAGAGCATCACACTGCCTCCGCCAGTTTGCCTTTTTCCCATAGTGCATCCTGGTGTCATGTTTTCCTTGGTAAGTGGCATAAATAGACCCGGCAATCCACATAATGTAACAGAAAATGTGGTTCATCAAATCAGGCCCCTTTCTTCCATTGCTCCATGCTACAGTTCTGATGCTCACATGCCCATTGTAGGTACTTTCAGTGGTGGACAGCGGTCAGCCTAGGCACTCTGACCGGTCTGTGGCTGCACAGCTCTAAAGGCAACAGGCTGCAATGCACTGTGGGGTCTGACACCTTTCTATTATAGCCAGCATTCATTTTTTCAGGAATTTGAGCCACAGCGACTCTCTGAGATCAGACCAGATTGGCTAGACTTCACTCTCCATGCATATCAATGAGCCTTGGGTACCTATGACGCTGTCGCCAGTTCACTGTTGTGTACTATGGCGCGGTTTTCAAGGACCTGGTCTGCCCGCTGTATATGTGCAATGGGTGGTCCTGAACCAATTAATATTATTATGGCTGATCATGCAATACTGTGCAAATGGTTTAGGCAGTTGTGGAAAAATGCTACAAAGTAAGAATGCTTTCAAAAATAGAAGTTTTAATAGTTTTATTTTATCAATTAACAAAATGCAAAGCGAATGAACAGAAAAGAAATCTAAATCAAATCAATATGTGGTGTAACCTCCTCTTGCCTTCAAAACAGCATCAATTATTCTAGGTACACCTGAACATAGTTTTTGAAAGAACTCTGCAGGTACTGTAGGTTGTCCAATCATCTTGGAGAACCAACCAGAGATGTTCTGTAGGCTTCCTCAAATCCATCTGTCTCTTCATGTAATCCCAAACAGACTCTATGATAGTGAGATCAGGGCTCTGTGGGGGCCATATCATCACTTACAGGGCCCCTTGTGCTTATTTACGCTGAACATACTTCGTAATGACACTGGCTGTATGTTTATGGTTGGTGTCCTGCTGCAGAATAAATTTGGAGCCAATGAGAAGCCTCCCTGATGGTTTTGCAAGATGAATAAGTATCTGCTTGTATTTCTCAGCATTTAGGACAAAATGCCCAATTCCATTTGCTGAAATGCAGCCCCAAACTTGCAAGTAACCTCCAACATGCCTCACTGTTGCCTGCAGACACTCATTATTGTAACATTTTCCATCTATTGGCTAACAAATTGTGTTCTGTTACAGCCAAATATTTCAAAATTTGAGTCAGCACCTGCTGCCATATTTCTGCACCCCAGCTCCTATGTTTTCATGCATAGTTGAGTCACTTGGACTTGTTTCCACGTCAACGATTAGGCTTTTTGGCCGCATTTCTTCCATGAAGACCACTTCTGGCCAGACTTCTCAGAACAGTAGATGGGTGAACCTGAGTTCCACTGGTTTCTGCCAGTTCTAAACTGTTGGCACTGCTGGATATTTTCTTATTTCTTCAAAAGTGCTTGAACAGCACATCTTGAAATCCCAGTCTGCTTTGAAATCTTTGCCTGGGAGAGACCTTGCTGATGTAGTATAACTACCTTGTGTCTTGTTGCTGTGCTCAGTATTGTCATTGTGGACCTGTGACATGAAACTGTCTTCCAAAACCTCACATTTGTAGCAGAGTTTGGCTGTATCTCATCCAGTTTTAAGCCTCCTACACAGCTGTTTCTGTTACAATAAATGACAGTTTCAACCTATATTGTTTCAACCTATTTGGTATTATTGGTTAATCATACACCTGACTATAATACTACAAATCCATGACTTTGTGCAAGTGTAGCTAGAAGAATTGATTCTGTTTTGAAGGCAAAGGTCACACCAAATACTGATTTAATTTAGATTTATTTTCTGTGCATTCACTTTGTACTTTGATAATTGATAAATAAAACTAATAACACTTTTATTTTTATAAGCATTCTTACATTGCAGCATTTTTCCACAACTGGCTAAATCTTTCGCACAGTATGTTATGTATATATATATATATATATATATATATATATATATATATAAAAAAAAATATATATATATATATATATGTGTATATATATATATATACATATATATATATATATATATATATATATATATATATATATGTATATATATATATATATATATATATATATATGTATATATATATATATATATATATATATATATATAAAACGAACATGGTTTCCGACTATGATTCATCGACAGGGCATGCAACAGTGTTATATCAACTTCAGGTCAGGCTTCCTGTTATTTTTCACTACTTTTTTAAGTATTACATAGTCATAAAATAAATATCTAGCTATTTAGTAACCAATTTAAAGAAATGGATGTCCCAGTACAATGGCCTAATGGCTGATTGTAATTTACTGACAGGCTATAATGTATTGGTATTCCAGTGCATTATAATGTAAAAGAAAAGGTTCTCTACAGGCATACAAAAATATTATTCATAAAGCATAATAAAGAGAATGCAAAAAAAAAGTTACAAAATTTAAAAGAAAACTATTTTTTCCCCAAAACAGGTCTTGTTTTCTAAAACTTTTGTAACAAAAACATATGCATGTTAGGTCTCACCAATATAATGAGTCATACAATAAAGTCAACTTGTTATTTATAATGCACGGTGAACAGCTGAAAAATAAATTTTTATTTTTTTCTTATAAAAGCCAAATGTTGTTACCTGTGAAGAAAATGGAGGTAAATATCAGATAGAAGGCGCCAAAATCAATCTTTAAAGTGTAGCTTAATGTATGTGCACACGTAGTGACCAAAAACGTCTGAAAATACAGAGCTGTTTTCAGGGGAAAACAGCCCCTGCTTTTCAGATGTTTTTTGAGCAACTCGCGTTTTTCGCTGCATTTTTCGCTGCGTTTTCGCGGCGTTTTTTACGTCCGTTTTTGGAGCTGTTTTCATTGGAGTCTATGAGAAAACAGCTCCAAAAACGTCCAAAGAAGTGTCCTGCACTTCTTTTGACGAGGCTGTATTTTTACGCGTCGTCGTTTGACAGCTGTCAAACGACGACACGTAAATGACAGGTCGTCTGCACAGTACATCGGCAAACCCATTCAAATGAATGGGCAGATGTTTGCCGACGTATTGTAGCCTTATTTTCAGACGTAAAATGAGGCATAATACGCCTTGTTTACGTCTGAAAATAGGTCGTGTGAACCCAGCCTATACGTTTGACAAACTTCTGACATGTCATAGTGACATGTCAGAAGTTTGGATTGGTGGGGGTCCGAGCACTGAGACCCCCACCAATCACTAGAAAAAAGCAGCTGAAGCGCTCGTGTGAGCGCTCAGCCGAATCGTGTCTGTTCGACTATTTCCAGAAATAAATGTATCGGTGTACGGACTCAATAGAAAGTCTATGAGCCCGTACTCCAATACATCGGCTTTCCAGAAAAAGCCGAATAGACACGAAGCAGCTGAGCTCTCACATGAGCACTTCAGCTGCTTCGTTCTAGAGATTGGTGGGGGTCTCAATGCTCAGACCCCCACCAATCCAAACTTCTGACATGTCACTCTAACAATAGTTTGTCAAACGTGTATCTACATTTTAAAAAGCCTAGTAGAAAACTTTGCAAAGGCTGGTTTCACGCATTGCGATAATGTGCCGCACAATAAAAAATGTTCACAAAACCGCACTTTTTTTTAATGCAAATCGCACAGTGTTTTGCAACGCGGTTGTCGGTTTGCATTTTTTACAGGTAAAACATATTAAAAACATGTTTTTCACGTGTAAGAAATTGTGCAGCTAATAGCGACATAGAAAAAACCGCAGCAACTTGTGGTAAAACGTGCACGGTTTTGCGGCACATTTTTTGCCTGCACTGCACACTATTGCAAGTTGCAAAAGCAGCTTTAGTACTATTGTTTCTGGGGGGTACGCTAATTATGCTGTCAATATAGCCACTTTGTTTGTTGTTACGGGGGTGTTACTTGTACACAAAGGTTAACACAAAAACAAATTTTATTCAATTGTATAAAGGAAAGCTGCATTAACTGTACCGGGACAGTCTGTAACTGTAGTTGTTGGTCGCAATTAATAATTATTTTTTATTAGTTGGATTTGTTATATATGTATTGACTACCCTTGGCATTCTGGTGTGTTACAGCCCTAGGACAAGCTGGAATCGAACACCAAACTAATTTTGTAATCTTGCTTACTGTAACTTTTTTCAACAGCAAAGTATCCAGAGTCCCTCTGGTCTTCATGTCATTATATTTAGATGATGTCTTTTGGTTTTCTAGGGTTCCACTTACTTATTTTTTTCCTCCCTTTAGGAAATTAAAAATGATGACCCCAGGGAACCTAAGAAAGCACAATGCTGTCTGGCATTCATTTCTCCTTGAGAGACTCTTTATAGTCTACAAGTGCAGTTATCAGTATTTTATTATAGAATAGTTTAACTGTGACTAACAACATTTGACATATACCAAACGAAAAAAAAAATGTGTTTAATCAATTGCATGCTCCTTAACACCTTAGTGACCACCAATACGCCTTTTAACGGTGGTCACTAAGGGGCATTAGGCTAGGCCGCCGGCTTTTCACGGCGGCCCAGTCTAAGCCATGCACGAGTGTCCCATGCAGGCTGGAGCCAGGGCTTGGCTGTCTGGTGACAGCCGGGCTCCTGCTCCCCCGGCCACGATCGAAGTTTGACAAGTTCCAAGATGTCAAATAGCCAACTAATACTATCTTTAACCCCATGGCGACATGTGACGTAACTGTAAGTGAGAGTTGCCAAGGAGAAGTATGGAGTGGGGTCACTGTCTAAGCTCACTCTTTACTCAGCGGGTGTTGGCTGTACTGTACAACTGACACCTCACTGCAACGGGATCAACAATAACGCTGTTCCCAATTATTAACTACTAAGATGCCACGGTCAATAGCGACCGCGGTATCTAATCTGTTATAAAGAGGGGCACGGTCCGCTCCGATAGCCCATAGGCCCATCTGCGACGCAATCACAGTGTGCTGATGGTTATCATGGCAGGATGGGAGCCTAATGAAGGTTGCTAGGTCTGCCAACTATGTTCTCCTATAAAGCCATGCCAGAGGCAGGGCCTAATAGGAGCTGGTAAAAAACACAATATACTGCAATACATTATCATACAAGTATTGCAGTATATTGCACAAGCAATCCAATGATCATGTGTTCGAGTCCCCTTGGGAGACCAACAAAAACGTTGAAATCAGTTGAATAAAGGTTTTATTAATGCACCAAAAAAAATGTTAAAAGCTGAAAAAAAAAAAAGGTTTTCCATTTCCTCCACTAAAGTAATGTAAAACAAATGAAACGGAGGGGGCGCAGGCACCAGGTTCATCTGACTGGATGTGCTGTGTGTGAGCTTCGTGATGACCACTACTACTGGGCGATACATAGCGCTTTCTCAGCTCCACCAGCATTACCCGATCTGGGAATCATCACTGATCATGACCAGGACAAAAAACTCAAGTGGAAACCAGGATTCCCAGGCTTCCTTTGCAAACTATTCCTGCTTTATTCTGTGCCACGGCTGAGTCCAACACGGCAGATCCAGCGTCTCAGGCCTTCAGTGAAGCCGCAGACCACAGTAAGCTGGTGTCTCTGGTTCCGGTCTCACCTATCCAGAACTTAC
Organism: Rhinoderma darwinii; assembly: GCF_050947455.1. Taxonomy (NCBI): domain Eukaryota; kingdom Metazoa; phylum Chordata; class Amphibia; order Anura; family Rhinodermatidae; genus Rhinoderma; species Rhinoderma darwinii. The sequence continues at coordinate 364,272,028 of NC_134688.1, forward strand.
AGACCCACTCAGAACTTTATCAGATCATAGATAAGATGTTTAGGGCTGTACTTGCCAAGCGGTAACACAATTCATGCGTCAGGTCCAGAAACAAGGTCAATGAGTCGCTCATGTGGAAGCAACGATGGAGAGGGCTGTACTTGCCAAGCGGCTGTACTTGCCAAGCGGTAACACAATTCATGCGTCAGGTCCAGAAACAAGGTCAATGAGTCGCTCATGTGGAAGCAACGATGGAGAGGGCTGTACTTGCCAAGCGGCTGTACTTGCCAAGCGGTAACACAATTCATGCGTCAGGTCCAGAAACAAGGTCAATGAGTCGCTCATGTGGAAGCAACGATGGAGAGCTTGGTGGATATCATTACTACTGACAGGTAAGATATCGTCAAGATGGAAGCCCTGGAAATGAAACTAGAAGGCCTCGAAAATCGTGCAAGAGGTGTGCAAACCTACGCATAACTGGGATTCTTGTATTATAAACTGATCTCTTCTGGCCACTACTTTATTCAAAGCTCTGTTACCCCAACTAGACATGACACTGCTTAAGGTGGACAGGATCCACAGAGTCTTAGTGAAGATAAGATACCCTGATTGGCCCAGGGATGTTATTCTTCGGCTCCACTATCCTGTAGTTCAAGAACAAATTCTTGGAGCTGCAAGGAACTTTCAGGCACTACTTGCTGATTTAGCACACTCAACTCCGGGCAGACGTCCGAATATGAGATATATCACCTTTTTTTTTTTAGAGTTAATAGTGATTATATTGTTCAAGAATTGTTCACAGGAGCACAGAATCTGCATGCTCCTCTCCTGAAATATTCTGTGCTGCTGTGAACTCTGCTCTTATCATTACGTAACTCAGTCTGAAACCTCTCCTCCACTCCTGTCCTCAATAACCCCTTCACATGATTGGCAAGTCACCACCCCGCACAAGATCCGCACACTCATCTCCTGAAATACTCTGTGCTGCTGTGAACTCTGCTCTTACCATTACGTAGCTCAGTCTGTTACCTCTCCTCCACTCCTGTCCTCAATAACACCTTCACACCTGCGAACCGAACTTGTCCTGATGTTCGGACCGAAACCTGGTTCAGTTGTCCCGGTTCGCTCATCTCTACCTATGTACAATATTAAATTTAGTTATTTGGTGATTAAGATTTAAGGTTACTTTCCAAATATTATTATAAATTTTAGCCCAATGATGTTCGTTCCAATGGCCTAGCTCTTTAGCCCATTGTTTTTCGCTTTTAAACTTGAATTAATTTTGTTTATATTGTAACAGTCCTTTATATATATTGGCTAGGGTCTCTTTCTTAAGGTTTATTGCTGTGAAAAATGTAAGTACCCCCTGAACTGGGGAGACTCGGAAAGATTATTTATCAGCGGAGTTAACAAACGCATGTTTTAGTTGTATATATGCACATTTTTCCTTTTTTCCCAATCCATATCTTCTTTACAAGTCTTACCAGCTGATTATTTCCCCCTGTTTGAAAATGTCCCCTACAGTTTTTATTCCTTTCTTTCTCAGGGCGTTATACCCCGATAATGTGTTTACTTCAGGGAGATTACTATTGAACCAAAGTGAAGTGATTCCAAACACACCCTTCCGGTTAGACATCTTTCCCAATAGTTTCCAGCTTTTATTCAGCTGGATAACTGTGGGGAGTTTGCCTAGTGTCATTTAGACTAGCTTCAAGAACCTCCCATATATTTTAATGATAACCCTCAACCTCCTTTATCAAGTTGTAAAAAATCGGTGTCCTTCCATTCCTGAGCATATTGATGCTGAGCGGCCAAAAATACATTTTAACATCCGGTAATGATAGGCCACGTCCAGCCTTAGGAATACATAGGAATTCTTGTTTCATTCTAACTCTTTTTCTGCCTAAAATCAAATTATTAAGTAAAGCTCAAATCCTAGGGAAAATGTTCTCCTCAATCCAGATCGGAGCAGCTGAGAAGGTATATATAAATTTTGGGAGTAAAACTGACTTAATCAGGCATATTTTGTCAGCTTTAGATATAGGGAGCTCATTCAAGCTTTTTATTTTTGTCTCTATTTTTTTTATTAAAGAATAAATATTGAGGGTTGTAAAATCCATTGTCTCCCTTGAAATGAAACATGTCAGATTTGAAAAATGAGGCTCTGTGAGGAAGGTCAAAAGTGGCCAAAGCGGGAAGGGGTTAAGTTAGCACAATATATTCTTTGAACGGCCCGTTTACACATAGTTTCTAAGTGGAATACAGTTGGCCTATCTCTTTCCATGGTCAAACGCTGAGTATATAAAATAGCTATATTTGAGAAAATTGAAGCAGTTCATACCGATGTGATGGAGCAATATAAGAAGGTATGGTGGCCTTGGCTGCTCTCCTCCCACTTTATGATTTATCTTATTATATCTCCCGCTGATGCGACTTTAGGAGTCTTCCTGGAAATACATTAGTATATTTATTTTGTACTTATTTTCCCACCTCGTATTGATGTAAGATATTATGCAGAACTGTGACCTCCTAGTGCTTTGTGTGGTTTAACGTGATTTTACCAACCCTGTTGTATATTGTTTTTCCTTTTTCTTTTTGTTGTTTCTCTCCTTTTTTTTTAAATATGTTTTGCACCTGATACAAATATGATATATTGCCCTCTGTGTAGGGTCATTATATTTTGTCTATACTCCTTTGTTTTTCAAACCAATTTTCAAACCAATAAATACCTTTAGAAATTAAAATAGATAAAAAATTAACATAATTATTATTGCTGCATCCATAAAAGTCTGAAGTATTCTGATATAATGTACGGTGAACTTTGTAAAAAAAATAAAAATAAGAAATGCCAGAATTGCTGTTTTCTGGTCAACTTAGCTACACCCAAAAATGGAAAAAAAAGTTGCATATGCCCCAAAATGGTACCAGTACAACTCAGCCCGTAAAAAAATCTCTCACATCGTTACATTGATGAAAAAATAAGAAAGTTATAGGTCTCAGAATATGGTGACACAAAACAGATTTTTATAAATAAATCGTTTTTTGTTTGTAAAAGTGACAAAACATAAAAACAAACACAAATTTGGTATCGCCATAATCATATCAGGCCACAAAATAATGTAAATATGCTGCTTTAATGGAAATACCGTAAAAATGAAACCCCCCAAAAAATGGGGGTATCTGTGTTTGTTTTCCATTCTACCCCACAAAGATTTTTTTTTCCAGTTTTCCAGTACATTATATGGTAGATTAAATGGTTTCCTTAAAAACTACAACACTTTCCACAAAATACAATCCTTCATACTGCTATGTTGACGGAAAAATAAAAAAGGTATGGCTTTTGGAAAACAAGGAGGAAAAAATTTTTAATTAAAAATTGTGGCGCCAAGGGGTTAATAGTAAAATATTTTACATAGTCAGAATAAGCTATATGTACATATAATAGTCTAAAATATATCTAGCCTTGCGGCTTTGCATTAGCTGAAAAGGGCTTAATGTGATAGATTAAAAGGGGTAGTTCAAGCCTTATGTGCAAAATGCAATCAAGGCTTCCATATAGCGAACATTTTTCTCTAGATAGAGGTGTCCAGCCTGCTAATTCCTCAAAACGGCTGATCTGAGAGACCTTATTCATCCACATAGGAATTGTGGGGTTTCAACATCTCTCCACTTTAACCCCTTCCCGACATTTGACGTATCCATACGCCAAAGTCGGGTAAGGAAAGTATGGAGCGGGCTCACGGGGTGAACCCGCTCCATACGATGCGGGTGTCGGCTGTTTTTTACAGCCGACACTTCAGAGTAACGAGCGGCATGGCGCTCGAGCGCGATCCCGCTCATTTAACTCATTAAATGCGGCAATCAATAGCGACCGCAGCATTTAAACAGTTAGAAAGAGGGGGCGACCCCCTCTAACAGCTCATCGTTGAGCTGAAATGTTGCACTTACTTATGGACCTTTAAAACACCACCACTTTTTTTTGCATATACTTTGAAGTGTTGCCTGATTCTTTGGATCTACTGGTTTTTGGGTTTTATGAACCAGGCGGTCTTGCACCCACATTCTACTGGGACTGTGTGGCTGACATTTCTTTGGACTCTGCACCTGATAAGATAGCTATGGACAGAAAATTCCATCATTAATTGAGACAGTCAAAACACCTATTTTGGCCTATACAGTAATTCCACCTGACATTTCCCATTAAAGAGAGCCCATAGACTGGCAAGATGGCAAGATCTACTGGCATTTATATAATGTCTATGGCCATAATATATCGATTTATCATAAGGTCAGAAAGGTCAGATCATTTCTGAGGTTTTCCAGGAATATCAATCGATAGCCTATGTCATAAACAGAAAAATGTCCTCTTCACTGCTGTACTAGAAACAGTAGCTCATCAGTATATACTTTTGCTTGGTCCAGCAGATAAGTCTGTGCTGCTGTGTCTGGATCGATAATGAAGTGGCCACGGTGCTCTGCAAAGTGCCATAACCCATTCATCCTGCTGAATGGTAGGAGTCCTGGGATCAAACCCTCACCTATTACTCAATGATTGCTTATCATAATGATAGCCTATCAATGGCTATTCCAAGAAATCCTCTTTAATCAAATATTATGAAAGTGGGCAGGCACTGGAGGATGGAAAACCCCTTTAACTACTTTGTTATTAACCCTTTCAATAATTTCTGTATAGTGGTTGTAGATCGGTTGTATCAATAATAAACGCAGCAACTTTTTATAAAGTTTTATAGCTTAAGATATTTTCTCTAACGGGTAGTTTACTTTTTCTTGTAATCAGCAGCTGCACTCAGCTTTATTAAAATTCAGAGATACATGAATAATACGAAAAATATTTGATTAGACGACAAGGCATAAGAAACCTTTACTCCCTTGAGAATTAATGTCTAATCTTAGCAGTACATTGATGACAGGCAAATAGAACGTCAGTCAATACAGAACTCAATATTTTGTTCTTCTCATCTCTGGCCCCGCTCACCAGTAATTAGATTGTGAAATGATGAACTAGAGGCACATCAGCATTTATATTCATGCTGCTGACCAATACTAACCATGTGCAAGAAAAATGCTCATCTTAATTGGCACATATAATAACACACCATGCATAGCAGAAAGTGTAGCCCTTGTTACTGAACTCATTTATTGTAGACACTTTACAAATAAATGACAGCTAAAAAAAGTTATTATAGTTTTTTTTTATAGTCCTGTTTTTCCATAATTACAGTATATTAATTATATTGTACTATGGTAAGGCGGCAAAAATGTGCCAACAGTGACATCATTTGCAAAAATGGTGGCTTTGTTACTGATAGTTATGCGTGATGTGAATTTTGTTATTTCAAGGGGTTTTCCAGCTAGTAAAAATTAATGGCTTCTCCTCAGGGTAGGCCATAAATTCAATAGCTTATGGATCGAGCTCCCAGGACCCCCGCTCATTAACTGTTTTGTTGGGGGTGCAGCGCTTGTATTACCACTGCTTCCCCTTCATTTCTACTTGCTCACTGTGAATCTTCGACACGCATTTAGCGGCCTTTTCTTCCTTTGAAGTGTATTGGAGAAAAGGCTGCAATACCTGTGAATCGACAATAAATCGCTAAATGCGTGTTGAAGATTCACAGTGAGCAAGTAGAAATTAAGGGGAAGCAGCGCTCGTACGAGCACTGCACCCTCGTACGAGCGCTGCACCCTCTTCAAAACAGCTGATCGACAAGGGTCCCGTGAAACGGACCCCGACCGATCAGCTATTGATGCCCTATCCTGAGGATAGAATTTTTACTGGCTGGAAAACCACTTTAACTTAACATTGTCAAGTTAATAACTATTGGGGTATGTTCAGATGTGGCAGAATCCACTGCATTTTACAGTACAATACATGTGGATGTGGTTGTCAAAGCCCCATCCACATGTAGCAGAAAAAAATCCACATGAAAATCAAGGCATGCTGCAGATTTTCAAATCCACAATGGGTGGTGTTTTCATACTTCAGCAGAAGCCAAGGCAGAGCTGTTTCTATGGACCTAAAGCCCATCACAAAGTTAAGTACCATTTGTTTTACTTAAATAAACATCTTTTACTATTGGAATTGTGTTTGTGTCCTTTAACGTCTGCAATTCCTGTAGCCCATCAGCGTTTTGAAGAAAAGACCAGTGACCTCAAAAATGCTACAAAAGCGCCACTAACAAAAATGCTGTGTTTGTAGGGTCTCTCAAATTTTATTATACATGTTAAAGCAACATTTAGCCCTACGATTTTAGGGGGGAAAAAAAGGTTTCAAAATAGTCCGAAACATACCACCAAACACACGAGTAAATATTTGTGAATTCAGCCTAACTGAGTTTTTCTCTGAAAAGACATTCATTACGGGGCAATCAGGTAAACTCTGGTTTGATACTTATGGCCCCTCTGATATGACAATTCTGATATCTCTGACACTCTGATTGACAATCTTTGTCTCATTCATTAAAAAAAAATGTATTATTTGTACTTCCACTGACCTCCAATAAAGCAACTGTTAAACACATAACTTTTAATCTGTGCTAGTCTCACTACAGACATTGAGCAACATTTAATATTTAAAGGGGTTTTTGGGTGTATGATATGGATGACTTATCCTTAGGATAGGGATGACTCCAGGCACCCCCACCGATCAGCTGATTGAATGGGATGATGCCCTCTGGTGAGCGCTGTGGCCTCTTTATTGCTCAGTATATTCTGTTGTGGCTGTTTCTGGCACTGTCTCTATGGTCCCTCATCGATACACATGTAAACAGGCTCTGAGTCACATGATCACAACTTCCAATAGTGCTAATTTCTCAATTTGAAGTATTTTGACATCACTTTGGATGGCACATGACGATGTTAACATAGGGCCATAGGATTATAATAGCAGGGGATTGGGATAAAACCTAGAAAACTCAAACATTTAATCTCATTCACATATGTGTTTTTTTAACTTTTTTTGGGCAAGTAAATATAACTTATTAACCCTTTAAATTCCAACACTGCTACAGTGGACAATCTTAAAAATAAACCAATTGGACTTAATTTCTAGTTCTTAGTTATATAATATGACAACATCTGCTTTTGTCAAATATTTATTTCTTCATTTTACTGAATAATAATTTACTGCGAAAGTAATGGTTTATTCCATTATTGCCATAAGTAAGTAAATAGGAGCCATAATTCTCAATTTGTATTCTGAATGCTTCAGAGTGTAAAAAATATGAAGTTAACTGAGCATAGGACAGATTCCCTCTAGTGTCAGATTGGGATAACAACATTTATTATACTAGGCAAATAGAATAGTTTATTTATCCTTAAAATGTTACAGAATAATAGAGATGGTAAACTTCATTAGCCAGGAGCCAGATTTGCTGTGTAAGGACTCCTGCACATGGCCGCAGCAGTAATCCCGGTTCATGATTACGGCTACAGCCGGCAGCGGACAGTCACCCGCATTTGCGGGCCGTGCTTCGATTATAAAGTATGAGAGCATGGTCCGTACCATAAAAAAATTGGACATTTCCTATTTTTTGCGGAGCCTTTCTATTCCCATAAATATACAGCAAGGTGTCCGTGGGCAATAGAAATGAATGGGTCCGTACTTTGATGCACAATTGAGTTCTGTAATTGCTGATCAAAATTCTGGCCGTGTGCATGGGGCCTAACACAGAAAGATTCACATTTTGGAGAACCAATGGTGAATAGAATTTAGACAGATTTTCTGACCTATAGGGATAATAGAATTGATTCATAAGTTTTGAGATTCACACAGAACCAGAGTGATTAAAATTTTGGAGAATCAATGGTGAATATAATTGTGACGAATTTTCAGATGTATAGGGATGATAAAATTGATTCACCAGGTTTGAGATTCACAAAGAATCAAAGTGATTAACATTTTGGAGAATGATTATTATAACCTATATATATACTCTTTGCTAATTCATTATACTCAAGATATCACATTATCCATATATATGAAACCAAAAAGAAAAATCTTGATATTATATAATTTTCTTTTATCAAAATATGTTTTTATTTTATTAATTTAAAGTTTATTACACATTAGTACAAAAAATACAAAAATAACCCCCTTCCCAAGTATATACTATAGACATATAAAATATAATTTAAAACAAGCCAGGTGTCTAATAATATAGTATCATAGATCATAGATCATAAATATTAGCAATAAATCCTCACACAATACACCATGCACACTTTAGGTAGAGTGGAGACTATATGACACATATATTCATATAGTAGCAGAATACAGAGCACATGATACTGTGGCTACTATTAGATGTCACTTCACTGAGAAGTCCCTCTAATCACATGATAATGCTAGTGAAACTGCTTAAATAGGGTACAATAAAAACTATCAAAAAAAGTAACTATAAGTAATCACTTATAGTTCACCATACCTGTGGAGGACATGATAAGTATAAGGTGGGACACCTGGATACCGAGCACCTTGACGCGCGTTTCGCAACCTTCGTCAGGAGATGTACATGCTACTCTAAAGACTCCAGTTTAAATACTATGTAAGGGAACAACGATGACCAATGGTGTACAGCGCACTGCTCACACCCACTGACATCACTCCGTCAGCGTCATGACGCACATCGCTGCGTGCCAAGCATACCAGCGATGTACGTCATTATCCCGACAGCTTCCGGCCTGAGAATGGTGAGTGCCGCAGCGCGCAAGCGCACTGTCACCGGAATCGATTTATTTGTGGAAATTTATCAATGGAATGAATACTCCAGCTAGATTGAATACCACCATATCTCCAAAGAATTCAATAGGAACCTAACCTTAACATTGAAATAATTAATCAATGTTACTAATGTAAATCCGTACAATACAATTATCGGTATATACCCACATATCCCTATATGCAGAGATATAAGTCCAAGAAAAATAGTTAAATTATGATAAAGAAATGTTATATATTAACATCTAACAATATCTCATACCACATATATATATTGTAGTCAATAGTACTCTTTATATATACCCCAACATGCCAGCTATTCATACTCAATGCAAAAAATAAAAAAAATATAAAAAAATATATATATATATATAAAAATTAATATAATAATAAATAAGTAAAAACCACATGTGAAATTAGTGAAAAAATTATTATAATAAATTATTATATATATATATATATATATATATATATATATATATATATACACACCTGTATATACAAATTCATTATGCAGTGTGTGAAAAAAAAAAATATTTATATATGAAAGATGAGGAATCAAAAAAGATCCTCAATATAAAAATTCCACGATGAGCCCGTGAATGTCATAGCGAAAGCACGTGAAAGTCCCACGAGGGGCGGACACCCGGGGCACCCACCGAGCGGGGGCCCTCCGCTCAGGGATGTACACCGGGTCCTAACCCCACGTAAGACAAGTCAAGCTGTCGCCAAAGCAGTCATACGCCGACCAAGGAAAAAATGATAACAAATATAATATATAGAAATAAATAATAATAAAAATATGTACATATCAAATAATTTTAAGATATACATGTGTCTAATGTGAAATTCACTATTATATATATTCTCACCAATATCATAGTCAATATACACTATAATAAAAAAGTGCAAAACAACACCAACAAAATATTATTAATAAACACAAAAATACAAAACATAAAAAAATATATATATATATATATATATATATATATATATACATTTTGAGTAAAAGAGCTTAAGCAATATTACAAAAAGATATATTGTGCATATACATGCATATACACCAAGATAGAAATACATATATAGTATAATAATACATAAAAAAACTAATATATAATAATAAATAATATATGAATAAAATAGAATACTATCATTAAGGTATACATAGGTTACAACTGTAATTGCACAACAATTACGCTATCCAATACATCACTTTATGCAACATTATATAGAAATTACAGAACAGGTATCAACCTCATCTGTAAACTGGTACCATTCCATATGGTCATTCAGTAGAGTCAAACTGTTGACATAAATTCATAGTGGTAATTCTGCTCATCATCCTTAATATCTTCTGTTATATAGTCGCGTGGTTATTCAGGTCATCGGTGACTAAATTCAGGTCGGAATCAGTCAAACTGGATCTAATTAGAGTAGTAGCAGAATATAAAAAATTAAAAACATAGAACAATACTTACAAGAAGGATGCAAAACTTTGAGATTCGTTTAGGCCTTTCGGAGACAGTGTCCAAAATCACAATCCATTTCGTCTCCTTCCGCAGAAGGTCCCTAAAGATATCACCCCCATGGTTCCCCTGATAGATTCGATCGATCCCCTTAACTTTGAGCAACCTCCAGTTCCTGTCGTGGTGGTCCCTAAAATGCCTAGCCAATGGATTATTTTGATCCCCAAAACTTTCTTCAAAATCCCTATTCGTTATCCCTTTGATGTCGCGAATGTGCTCCATCACGCGCACTTTCAACTCCCTTGTGGTCATCCCCGCATAAATTTTATTGCAGGGACACTGCGCGTGATAGATCACATTTCGCACATTGCAATTTATAAAGTGCACTATATTGTACGGTTTAGCTAGATCTGACCCCAAAAAGGAGTTAGTCCTTTCCATTACTGGACAGGCACCACAGGATCTACAGGGTACATTGCCCCATCTGGTTCCCTTGTATCCAAATATGTACCTGTTCATGGGGGGAACATAATGACTCCGGACTAGCATATCCCGTAAATTGGGGCTCGGACGCGGTGTCATAGCTGGATTATCAGTCAATATTTTTCTTAATCGTTTATCCGTGTGTAATATAGACCAATGTTTCTGAAACATATCACGAATAGAGTTCCAATTCTTATTATATCTGGAGATAAATCTTACAGTGGTATCATTTGATTGTTGTTTTGTTTTGGGTTTCAGAAGGTCAATTCTTTTCAGGGTCCTTACATACTCATATTCCCGTTTGACATGGGCATTGTCATAGCCTCTTTTAAGAAATCTTTCAGTTAAATCTTTAGATCTATTTTCAAAACATGTATCGTAGGAACAAATACGTCTTGCACGTATAAATTGTTCCCGTGGAATAGCCTTGATCACATGTTTTTGGTGTGAGGAGTCAGCCTTCAAATAGTAATTTACGGAGGTATCTCTCCTAAAAATATCAGTAACTATCCGACCATCTGATGCAATCGAAATTCTGAGTTCCAAAAAATCTATCTCTGTTTGACTATATTTGCTGACAAGTTTGACATTCATGCCATTATTATTTAAATAGTCAAGACATTATGTCAAGTCCCGCTTACAGCCCTGCCATACGAACAGCACATCGTCTATAAACCGCCTCCATGAGATAACAGAGAGCTCATATGGGTTCTGTTCACCCAAGATAATTTGTCATTCCCAAAAACCCAAAAAAAGTTTAGTGTAAGATGGGGTACAGGTGACCCCCATGGCCGTACCATGGCTCTGTAGATAATATTTGTCCTTGAAAACAAAGAAATTGTGACAAAGCACAAACTCTAGTAACTCAAGGACAAGTTCGACAAGATCGGGTGCCAAATTCCCAGTCTGTAAAAAGAATTTACATGCCCGCAGGCCATGGCTGTGATGAATGCAAGTATACAGGGACTCGACATCACTTGTGACTATGTACATGTCATGTTCAAATTTTAAGCCCTCAAGAGATAACAAAATGTCAGTGGAGTCACGGGTATAAGAGGGAAGGGTCTCGACATGTGGTCTAAAGTAAAAGTCTATAAATCTACACAAGATTTCGCATAGACTTCCTATCCCGGAGATGATCGGTCGACCCGGGGGGGGGGGGGGCATTTAACATCTTTATGGACCTTCGGCAAAAGATATAGGGTAGGGATTTTTGGTTCCTTCACCATCAATCCCTCATACACATCCTTGGTAATAATTCCCCTGATAACAGCCCTATTTAAGATTTCTTCAAGTTTACTCTTAAATAAAGAGGTAGGATTGTGATTAAGGACTCTATAAGTTTCAACATCATTTAACTGTCTCTTTGCCTCTCGTTCATACATGTCACTCGGCCATGCTACGATATTACCCCCTTTGTCCGCAGTTTTAAATATGTCTTTCATCTGTTTGAGATCTTTCAAAGTCTTACGTTCACCTGGACTCAGATTATCATTAAAGTTGGTCTGTAAATTTCTCAAATCCTTGATAACCAACCGAACAAAAATATCAACCTGCGGACAAAGGGATAAGGATGGAAAAGTGGTGGATTTTTTCTTTATACATGATGGGAAACTGGACCCCGGCCCATCCTCCCCCTGATTCTCATCTAGCAGTGACTCCAATATTTTCAATTTCTCCCTTTCAATATCACTACTGGGAATAAATTGGTCTGGGTTCAAAAAGTGTCGTTTTAATAACAACCTTCGAGCAAACAGATGCACGTCTTTTACAGCTTCAAAAAAAATCAAAATTGGCTGCGGGAGAGAATGTTAATCCCCTTCTTAAAATCGAGAATTCATCATCAGTGAATTGTCACTCAGAGAGATTAATTACCTCTAATGTTTCTTTGTCTTTTTCTTGGTTTCTCTGACCCCTCCGTATTTCCTTTTGTTGTACTGACTCCGAGTGTATATTTGAGGTTGTTCTATAGTTCCTTCCCGATCGAATGCGGGGGTCTATCTGTCTAAAAAACGATCCCGTTGAATACTTCTGACCGATGACACAGAGGAGGACCGTGATGAAGAGTATGATCTTCCAGATTTTTGCCATTTATATACCGTGTTGGTCTGGTAATCCGATATATCTCTTTTAAATATATTCACCTTATTGGCCTGTATTTCGCTCTCCCACTTTTTAAATTCCTGATCTAATTCACTTTCAAATTCTTTCAGTGAATTACCGGTTAATTCACTTTTCAATCTCTCTTGAAGGATCTCTATCTCTGTTTCTACAGATTTCATAGTTGCCACATCAAGCCCAATCAATAGCTCTAAGAAGTTCCTAGAACACACTCTACACGATTCTTCCCACTTTTGTCTAAAGGTCAAATCCTCAATTGGAAAAGAGGGGAAAATTTGGATTCTAAGGCCTCGTGGAATTATATATATATTCCCTTCTCAAAATCCGCCATATACAGTGGATATAAAAAGTCTACACAGCCCTGTTAAATTGCCAGGTTTTTGTCATGTCACATAATCAGTACACTATAAACCATTTTAAAAGTTAAGTGTGAACACCCTCTTATAATTGGGGAAGAGGTTTTGTTCAGAATTAGCCAATCACATTTAAACTCATGTTAAATAGTAGTGAGTACACAGCTGCCATTATTTAAAGTGATTCTGACTAACCCAATATAAAGTTCAGCTGTTCTATTAGGATTTTCCTGACATTTTCTTTGTTGCATGTGACAGCAAAAGCCATGGTCCGTAAAGAACTTACAACACATCAAAGGGATCTGATTGTTGAAAGGCATCAGTCAGGAGAAGGGTACCAAAGAATTTCCAAGGCATTAGATATACCATGAGACACAGTGAAGACGGTCATCAAGAAGTGGATTACATTTGGCACAACAGCGACATTACCAAGAACTGGACATCCCTCAAATCTTGATGAAAAGACAAGATGAAAATTTTGTCCGGGAGGCTACCAAGAGGCCTACAGCAACATTAAAGGAGATGCAGGACTTTCTTGAAGGTACTGGTTGTGTAGTGCATGTGACAACAATCTCCCTTATTCTTCATATATCTAGGCTGTGGGGTAGGGTGGCAAGACAGAAGCCTTTTTTAACAAAGAAAATCATCCAAGCCTGGCTATGTTTTGCAAAGACCTACAACAAGTCTGCCAAAAGCATGTGGGAAAACGTGTTATAGTCTGATGGTATGTTTGGTGCAAAGCCAACACTGCACATCACCAAAAGAACACCATACCCATGGTAAAGCATGGTGGAGGCAGCATTATGCTTTGGGGCTGTTTTTCTGCAGCTGGAACTGGGGCTTTAGTCAAGGTGGAGGGAGTTATGAACAGTTTAAAATATCACTCAATATTGGCACAAAACCTGCAGGCCTCTGCTAAAAAGCTGAAGATGAAGAGGAATTTCACCTTTCAGCATGACAACCACCCAAAGCATACCTCCAAATCAACAAAAGAATGGCTTCACCAGAAGTAGATCAAAGTTTTGGAATGGCCCAGCCAGAGTCCAGACTTCAATCCCATTGAAAATCTGTGGGATGACCTGAAGAGGGCTGTACACAGGAGATGCCCTCGCAATCTGACAGATTTGGAGCACTTTTGCAAGGAAGAGTGGGCAACAATTGCCAAGTCAAGATGTGCCATGCTGATAGACTTCTAACCAAAAAGACTGAATGCTGTCATAAAGTCAAAGGGTAATTCAACAAAGTATTAGTTTCATGAGTGTGCATACAGTATTT